>NC_046315.1:92936266-93081266 GCF_009819535.1 Lacerta agilis | reverse complement strand
TGTATACTTAGGGATGGAATGTGCTGATTTAGAACAGTTCATAAGCCAATGTGCAGGCATAAATACCAACAGCGAAAGAGGTAGGAAAAGGAGGTAATATGTTGCAACACTCTGTTCCTCTGGCATGGAGGAAATCGATAGGGCGCAATTTTTGCATTTAGTGAAACTTCCAGAAGTTTCAAAACTGGAATTTTATTTTGCAAAGCAAAAACTCTTATGGGGCTTTTTATGGTGTGTACTATGGAAAGAACTAGGCAGGAAGTCTGTGTGGAAATTGATTTAGTAAATAAATTGATTGTGGAAAACACAAACAACCTCAAAGGGGTTTACATACAGATTAAGATGTGGAAATACTGGACTATTGTACACCATTTTGGACAGAATTGCCGTGGTTTTGGAACACAAAAAACAAACTGAAGAAGGGAACCTCACCATTTAGCTCTACAGGCCAACCATGGTCCAAAAAATTTAGAAAAACATTTTTACAAGTGCTGCCGCCTTTAACTGGCACTGCCAAGGTCTGAACCCTTGAATCTCAGACATGCTAAAATATGCGCTCTGCCCCCGAAATCTGATCCCTCCTAAGTTTTGTATTACACCATTTTGGAAAGGCTACCATAACTGGCCAATGTACCACTAAAGAAGTCAAGGTGTTGGAGCCATTCCCCTAAAAGCCAACGCCAAAACTTGTACTGGAGCCTCAACTTCAGGATCTGTCCTTCCAGTGAGCACTCAGGGCTGATTTCTTTAAGGATGGATAAGTTTGATCTTCTTGCAGTCCATGGGACTCTCAAGAGTCTCCTCCAGCACCATAATTCAGAAGCATCAATTCTTCGGCGATCAGTCTTATTTATGGTCCAGTTGAGAGCCAGTGTGGTGGTGTGGTTAAGAGCGGTAGACTCGTAATCTGGTGAACCGGGTTCGTGTCTCTGCTCCTCCACATGCAGCTGCTGGGTGACCTTGGGCTAGTCACACTTCTCTGAAGTCTCTCAGCCCCACTCACCTCACAGAGTGTTTGTTGTGGGGAAGGAAGGGAAAGGAGAATTTTAGCCGCTTTGAGACTCCTTCAGGTTGTGAAAAGCGGGATATCAAGTCCAAACTCTTCTCTTCTTCATCTTCTCACTTCCATGCATTACTACTGGGGAAACCATAGCTTTAACTATACGGACCTTTGTCAGCAAGGTGATGTCTCTGCTTTTTAAGATGCTGTCTAGCTTTGTCATTGCTTTCCTCCCAAGAAGCAGGCGTCTTTTAATTTCGTGACTGCTGTCATCATCTGCTTTGATCATGGAGCCCAAGAAAGACTTAATTTAGCCCAAGACTTAATTTAGGACTGAAAAAAGAAAGCACTCTGTCGCATGATGCATTATTTTATGAAATGTGATGGAGGAGAAAGAGCAGGGTTGGTTGTTCTGCAGCCCTTAGGTCATATTGCCCCCCCCCCATTTTTTGTCTTCTTCCCCAAAAATAGTTGTTTTACAAATAAAATTAAACCAATGGTCTTCTCCCATGGGTCCCCCACAACGTACTGCCACAATGACAAAAGGGTTTTGTGTCCCCCCCACCCCAAGATCTCCCCAAATTTTATTTATTGTTTTAATATAGAAGGTAAATTAATTTAAAATGATTTTGTACTGACTGTTCCCATGAGTCCTATACTGCGATACTAGGATGTATACAGAATGAGTGCATTGGAGGAGGAGACGGAGAGACTGCATAAAGAGGACCCTACTCACTTCATCCATGAGAGACTGGATTGTCTGTTCTGGGGGAGACTGAGTCCACGACCCCATTGTCCTTCACATATGTTGGGTCCTAATGATGATTTTGAATTGTGGTGCTGGAGGAGACTCTTGAGAGTCCCATGGACTGCAAAAAGATCAAACATATCCATCCTTAAAGAAATCAGCCCTGAGTGCTCACTGGAAGGGCAGATCCTGAAGTTGATGCTCCAGTACTTTGGCCACCTCATGAGAAGAGAAGACTCCCTGGAAAAGACCCTGATGTTGGGAAAGATGGATGGCACAAGGAGAAGGGGACAACAGAGGATGAGATGGTTGGACAATGTTCTCGAAGCAACTGGCATGAGTTTGGCCAAGCTGTGGGAGGCAGTGGAGGATAGGGGTGCCTGGCGTGCTCTGGTCCATGGGGACACGACTGAACGACTTAATAACAACAACAACAACAAATGATGATAGCCATCCAAGTCATGGTTGTTGGGTGATGCTTGTAGCAGAGATGGTTTTAGGGTGGCACGAATGGTGCAGTTGCTCTGAGCGTTGTGGCACATGTGCGGGGGGGTGTGGAACATTACTGTAGACCAGACCACAAGGGGGGGCACCAAATGTTAGCATCACACTGGGCGCCACTGAAATTTGAGAGCTCATAGTCCACCACTGTTTGTAGCCTCAGGAGGGACTGAATGTAAGCATAGAACCTATAAGCATAGAATCTCAAGGCATGAATGTACCAGAATCCAGGAATACCGTCCTTTTCCGTGTATAAGACTAGGTTATAATGCTAAAAAGTGGGGGTCGTCTTATACATGGATAGTGCATAGGGTGGGCGTTTGATTGGTTGCTGCCGTGGCTGTCAGCAGCTATTGGGCGTGTTATTGGTTGCTGTGTCAAGGGCTGGTGTTGATTGGCTGACGCTGCGGCAGTTGGGCGGGCAATTGGCAGCTTCTGCCGGCCAGAGGCATGCGGGTAAGCAATTTTTGGCAACCCCCCAAAAAAGCTCAAGGACTTCGGGCAATCCTCCCCCCAAAATGCTCAACAACTCTTAGCCATTTACGCCCCCCCCCCTATTTTTTTAAATGCGGAAGTCTTATACACAGAAAAGTATGGTATATTTAATTAGCAATTCAGGTTCACAGCAATGTAGAGTTCCATAATTGTGGGGCAGCCACTGCAAATTCTTCTCTAAATATACATGAAAGGTGTGGAAGAACACTAAACTACTGTTTTCATCAATAGCCGAATTCCATACTTATGTGCAAAAAGCAATGTACAATAAAAATATTATGCTTCCCCCCCAAAAAAGCTCAACAACTCTGAGCCATGTCCCCCGACATTTTCTTAAATATGAGTCCCCCAAAATAGGGGGTGTCTTATACATTGGGGCATCTAATACACAAAAAATAGGGCAATTCCTTGCTCTAGTTTTGCAAACACCCCTGAATAATGCTGAACAAATTAAAGCATGCACAACTTTTGAGCCAATCTCACATTTAAAGGGAAGTGTTCATATGGCAACATTGCGTAGCACGACATGGAATTAAATCAATACATAAACAAGTTTGCTCTTTATCGGAACTAATTGCACTTTTATAAGCCATTTGGCATACGTGAATATGTTTACTTGCAAAGAACAGAGAAACACCCAATTCTATTGATTAGGTGCAATGATTGATTGATATGATATGAGTGCATTGTAATTACTGAATCTATGAAAAGAGGTAGAAAGTACTACAAAAATTAATGTGGTGTAAGGCCATATGTCTTGCCCAAATGAGAAGAACAGAAGGGAATGCAAATGTTGTAAAAACAAATGCAACAATAAGAGAAGCACAGTGTGCGTGGAGAGAGAATTTGAGTAGCATATTATTGTGAGATAGTTGTGTGGTGCCTGATTAAGACATACTTGGAATAGATCTGTTGAAAGCAATAGGCGTAAAGTAAAAAGGTAAAGGTAAAGGGACCCCTGACCATTAGGTCCAGTCGTGTCTGACTCTGGGGTTGCGGCGCTCATCTTGCTTTATTGGCCAAGGGAGCCGGCGTACAGCTTCTGGGTCATGTGGCCAGCATGACAAAGCCGCTTCTGGCAAACCAGAGCAGCGCATGGAAACACCGTTTACCTTCCCGCCGGAGTGGTACCTATTTATCTACTTGCACTTTGACATGCTTTCAAACTGCTAGGTTGGCAGGAGCTGGGACCGAGCAACGGGAGCTCATCCCGTCACAGGGATTCGAACCGCCGACCTTCTGATCAGCAAGCCCTAGGCTCTGTGGTTTAACCCATAGTGCCACCCGCGTCCCTAGGTGTAAAGTAGTCTGAAATATAGGACCAATCAGACTGCTGCATTTTGGATCCTATTCAACTCAGTACATAACATAGTCACAACTAATTTACGTAAATCAATTTATTTCAACAGGTATAATCTGAGTATAATTTAATTGCAGGGCTGCTGACAAGGGGTACAGGGGTTACCCATGTACTGGGCCCCAAGCCAGCAGGGGCCACAGACTCAACTTTTTAAAAAGTAAGTCAACTGTGGACTCGTAAAATGAAAGTAGCAAGCAAATATTTCAGGTGTGCCTTAGCCTCATAAGTGATTTCTGAGCTGTAAGCCAGCCCAGGTACACCTGCTTTTCAATATTTTAATCCAACAGGTAAAGCCAAAGCTGTGTTCGATAAGCAAGTTTTTGGACTCCGGGAATCCACGGGGTCCAAAAAATCTGGTGTTCTCCTTCCTCCCCTTCACTTTTCTTTCTGGCCGGTGGCTTCTGTCTCTTTGTGATCTCCATTTGAGATCAGGTACTCCCTCTAAATTATTTTCTGCAGATTCTACCACAGAGTTAAGTGTGGGCGGACGTTAAAGAATACTGTGAACATTTTGCAAAGAGGCTTAGGCATGTCTCCAAAAGACCACACACTTGTGAGTCATGTAGTGTATAATTAACTCACAGTAAAATGGTATGCGCGTCTACTCAGAAGTAGGGCTATTTGCATTTAATGCGGCTTACTCCCCGGTAAGTGGGTACAGGATTGCAGCCTAGGCTTTCTTGTGAAGAAGCGGGAGAGAAGGGTTCGTGGTGAGAGGTTCCATTGTGTAACATCCATGCAGTAGGCATGTATTAAACAGAGTAAGCCAGGGGTAGGCAACCTAAGGCCCGTGGGCCAGATGCGGCCCAATCGCCTTCTCAATCTGGCCTGCGGACGGTCCGGGAACCAGCATGTTTTTACATGAGTATAATGTGTGCTTTTATTTAAAATGCATCTCTGGATTATTTGTGGGGCATAGGAATTCATTCATATTTCTTCCCCAAAATATAGGCCAGCCCACCACATGGTCTGAAGGATAGTGGACCGGCCACGGCTGAAAAAGGTTGCTGACCCCTGGAGTAAGCGTTTTGTTGTATGGAACTACAATCATGTGGAACATTTTGCCTGTTGATTGTCTATTGGACATCTTATTGTGTGTGGCCTCTGTTTTATTTTGGGGCGCTTCATCACCACATGCAAAAGAGGCTTGCAAATAAGCGTGTGATATAAAGTGTTTTATGCAAATTTGTGTATCTTTTTGGTGAGTGCAGCAAAGGGTGCTACGTACAGTATACTAGGCCCAGAAATTCCTGTTGACACTCCTACTTACTTGGATAACACCTATTTGGATCAACAATAACATTTTCTTTAAACATGTCCAAACCAGGAAAGCAGCTGGGGACAGCAAATGTGTGTTAAATGATTCTTGGGAAACTGGAGAGTTACTGAATGAATCCTATTGTGTCTAAAATGTGCATCAAATGACTTGTTCAGGAAGGGAATCTGTGCGGTTGAGTCATACAGAGGTGGCAAGAGATCAAATGATAGGGTCTTGGGCTAGTCACACTTCTCTGAAGTCTCTCAGCCCCACTCACCTCACAGAGTGTTTGTTGTGGGGGAGGAAGGGAAAGGAGAATGTGAGCCGCTTTGAGACTCCTTCGGGTAGTGATAAAGCGGGATATCAAATCCAAAAATTTACAAACCATCAGATCCAGATAGATTTAAAGAACTCTAGTATGAAGGGTACTCATCTTCCAATAAAACGGTTTGTCACAAAAGCTCCAGGGGAGATCGAGGAGATTTCAGACCAGTTATCTTAAAATTGGTAGAAAATATAATTAAAGATAATATCGTCATGCATATAGGGGTCATTCCATGAAAATGAGGAAAAAATTTTAATTTTTTTTTTTAAATAATAATAATTTTTTTACATGTTAAGTTTGTGTACACATATCAAATTGTTTTGGCAACAAAACAAATTATTCCCAGAATGCTTCATTCCAAGATGGCCACCACCTGAATGTAGCACATGTTGCAAATGAATTTGTTTTTGAAGTTAGACATACATTAAAGGTAAGATAAAATCTATTCAAACCATGTAAACAATTATTGTAATATGTATACTGAAAGCTTAAAATGTCATCTTTTGATTGCAAATAATCTATATTGCTCCAATTACATTTTTCATTGGTATTGATTGATTCTAATTATTGATGATGAAGCTGTAACGTGAGTTACCAAAACAAGTTATTTTTAGAATATCTTCCTGAATTGGAGCTTCAGAATTAAACTTTTCTGCATTTTCCTTCTAGGCAATAGATGCAATGTAATCATGTAAACATTATAATTTTATGTTACAGTTTGTGCCCTACAAACACTATCAACATGTGTAACGCGAGTTACCGCAATTATGGTAACTCACGTTACAGTGCTCAAATTTTGCATTCTAATTGCTCTTTTTGGAAAATTACTTTTTGGAAAATTACACCTGTGTGGCACAGGATAAAATTCAAAGTGCTCACTGGAAACAAAACCAAGTAAGCTTGTTTACTTGTTCAATGTGGTATAGTGGGAAGCACCACCCATTGGTTCTTGCGTTTGACAATTCTAATCATTCAAAGGAGACAGTGGTATGTTACATAGATTTCATTTTGCAGCAGATTCGTAAAGAAGTTGACATAATTAATGTATGGTCTGATGGACCAAGCTCACAATTTAAGAACAAATATGTTGTGGCTGCAATTGCTGCTCTTGAAGAAAAGCACCACAAGAAAATAAGGTGGAACTACTTTGCTACATCGCATGGCAAAGGCCCAGTTGATGGCACAGGAGGGACCATTAAGCGTCAAGTTTGGAATGCAGTGAGAGCAAGAAAGCAAATAGTTTTCAACAGTGGCGTAGCAAGCCTCTGCGCTGCTGGGGGCGGCGGCGGTGCAGAGGCACCCCCCTGGGGGGAGGGGCACAACGCGTGCATCGTGACGTCATCGTGACGTCACGGCGCACATGGATGCAGAAAGGGGGAATTTCCCCCTTTCCGCGGCTTTTTTTTGGTGGGAGTGGGCCAGCGAGGAGGGGGTGACAAGCGTGACACCCCCCCTCGCTGGCCCACCCACCCCCCGCCGAAAAAAACGGCGGAAAGGGGAAAAGGAGAAGCAGAGCAGGTACTTGAATGCGCCTGCTCTGCTTCCTTTTCCCCCCCTCCCAGCGGTTTTTTTTTGGCGGGGGTGGGCCAGCGAGGAGGGGGTGTCATGCCAGTGACAAGCGTGACACCCCCTCCTCGCTGGCCCACCCTCCGCCAAAAAATAGCCGCTGGGAAGGGGGGAAAGGCGACATGCTCTCGTTCGGGGCCCGCCCGGCGGGGTGGGGTGGGAAGGGCCAGCCAAAGTGTCACCCCCTCACCTGGAACTAGGGGCGGCCCGCCCCCCCGTCCCCCCCTTGCTACGCCCCTGGTTTTCAGTGCCACTCAGTTTGTCACCACAGCAACTAAAGTCTCTATGGTGAAAATAGTGATCACACCAGGCCAAATCGTTAAAAGAAACGCTACGCTGAATACAATGAATATTTTCAAAAGTGCGCAGCCAGTGAAGGCCATATCAAAGATGCACCATATTAAGATTCTGGAACACAAACCTATTTGCTCCATACTTTCTAAAAATAGTGATGCAGTAACTAAGCAGACCTATGAAGTGGGAGTTCTACCTTCATTTAGTTCTAACCTTCCTACTGTTGCAAGTTCAACAGTTCCTGCTGATATTAAGCTTGGATCTTGGGTAGAAGTGAGTTATGAGGGAAATGTTTTTTCCAGGAACTGTGAAAGACATTAAAATTGTTGAAGAGCAGCAGGAGTACTAAGTTAGTGCTATGAAAAAAACTGGAAATTTCTGGACATGGCCTATGCCTGCTGATGAAATATTTTACATCCGATCTAAAGTCATTGGCGTAATTTCCCCACCTACTATGGTTAATTCAAGAGGCTATTATAGATTCTAAACTGTCTCTAACATTCATGTTTAAATAAATATTTGTCAAAATTTCCTAAGTGACAAGAAAATAATTATTTACCTTCATAAAATTCCAATGTATGAAATTATTATTTGAAAAGTAACGCGAGTTACCATATTATGTAACGTGAGTTACCATGAGAAAAGTTATTCAATTAATAACCATTGAAATTTGAAATGCCTGACCACTATGCTATGAAAGGCAAGATTTCTGTAATACTATTGCCTAAAAAGTTTTTTTCTAAATTCCTCATAAGAGGAGGAAAAAGAAAAAACGTGGGTACATAAAATTAGGCTGTCCAATTCATGTAACGCGAGTTACCACACAAAAATATTTTTTATTTTTAATATTTTGAAATTAATATAAAAAAGGTAATAGGTTTTTAAAATAACCAGGTATGTATTATATACACAATTATTTTATTCAAGATTGCTTCTCATTTACTATGTTTAGATATTACTTAATTGTAGTAATCATAAGTCAAATGTAACGCGAGTTACCATGGAATGACCCATAGACGATCAGTCTTGCTTAAGAAGATTCAACATAGCTTCTGTAAATAAAGGTACCTCATTTTAGAGTTCTGTGCCAAGGTGACCACTTCATCAAAAGGAGAACAAAGACAGATTTGCACAAAGTTTGCACATACTAATTTACATGTATATATGCACAATTATTGTAATAGTAATTTAAATGGGAATCCAATACATCTCACCAAAGCAGGGGATGAGTGTGGCCAGATAAACTGCCCACCTGTTCAGACCACTGTTTAGGCACAGCTTCAAGGTTTTTGCTCTGCCTTCTTAAGGCTCTTTGTCTTTATAAACTGGGGTTGGACTGGACAATTCTTGAAATAGAAGGCTATCCTCTGCAGTCTTGATAGGCATGATCTACTTCAGGTATCCCCAAACTGCGGCCCTCCAGATGTTTTGGCTTACAGCTCCCATGATCCCTAGCTCACAGGCAAACTAAACAAAGTATCAAAGTGGTGATAATAACGTAACAATAAACCAAAACAAACCACCACAAACTGGCTAATAAATGTAAAAAGGAATTTACTAGGATAATAGCTGAATAAAGGTAAACTAATGACCATTTGCACAACCAAAAACATGTTACAATGTCATGTGCAGATCAGTACTGTTTCTGGCAAACACATGGAATAGATTATATGCTCAGTGAACATTCAAATGTCTGAATAACGGAACCATTCAACAAGTGGCTAAGGTCCAAGCATTGAACAATATCCTGATGCCAATAGAAAAAAGGAAAGAAGGTTCAAATTCCAGCTCCTTCCTTCAACCACCTATGTCAATTTCATCAGGGGTGGGGTCAACCGTAGACCTACTGCAGAACTCTCCATTTAGTTCATCCATTATAAACTGTTTTGAACCTTTCTAGTTAACTGTGAATATTCTTATTCCACTCTTGTGTGATATAACGCTACAAGTGGGACATTCATAAGCCCTCACGTTCCCTCCAGCGCTTTCCCCTCGTTGGAACCAGTTCACACAACCAGGTACAGTGGCCAAAGCCTAAGTAGGCATTTACCCACGACAGGGCCTTTTCAGTGGCAATTTCGTCTTTGAGGAATGTCCTTTTTGGTCAGGCGTGTTTGCCTCCTTCATTGTTGACTTTCAAATAAAATGGAGCAATGAAGAAAATAAAAATAAAACTAGAGAGTCTGACCTAGGAAAGCTTGGGTACACATATGAGTTTTAAAGAATCGTTTAATTATTATTATTATTATTATTATTATTATTATTATTATTATTATTATGTGTACCCCGCCCATCTGGCTGGATTTCCCCAGCCACTCTGGGTGGCTTCCAACAAAATCAAATACATTAAAATATCGCACATTAAAAGCTTCCCTAAACAGGGCTGCCTTTGAAGGCAATTGTTGCATTTACCTCACAAATGGCCCGAGGGAGAGAGCATTCCAGAAGGTAGGTGCTATCGCAGAAAAAGCCCCCTTCCACATTGTCATCTGTTGGTTGTGAGATCACCAGCAGGGTCTCCTTAGAAGATCTTAAAGAATGACTAAGTCCTTGCCAGGGGATGCAATCTGTTGGGAATTGGGACCTTTTCATCTAGCAGGGCAGATCTTTATCTTGCCACCCAACCTTACAGGCCAGATTTGACAGGTGAGTGAGGTCGTCCACCTATTCATCATCTGACCTGAGATACGGATGACCAAGGTACCCCAAGGTGAAGGAGGTGGTGCTGGTTTTCAGTATAGGCTTTGAGCCTAATGCACCTCACATGGCTTTTGTGAGGGTGAAGTGAGATGGATCTCAGTGTTTGCTGCCCTGAGATCTTGGATGCCATTCAAAGCAAATGTGATAGATAAATGAATCACAGTTATGAAATATTTCACAAGTTAATTGTTTTCTAAATAAGGCATTTTCCTACTAAGCAGGCCAATGCTATTTCAGAGCAAATACTAAATGCTGCAGTGTGTTATCGGACAATGTTTCATTTCTGTTAATGTACTTGAGAAAGATAAATATATCAGACTCTGGTGACTGAATGTATTATTCATAGTGTCATACTTAGTCATAAAACTCACAGGCTGATTATGTGTAAAGTGAATGAATCATATGGTTAAATATTTTCAAGTGACGTTATGAATGTTGGATATAATCAATAATATACTCGAGCAAAAGTTACACCACTCTTACGGTATTCTTAAGCTTTTCAACATCCAGGCAGGCATTGGATCAGTCTGTTGGCTTGATATAAGATGGTGACCAATATTATCAGTAGGCTTCATCTTTAACAACTTCAGCAAATGTTTATTAATATCTACTGTACAGAGGCCAGTATTGTCACCAGTTTCTTAGCTGAGGAACATGTTACTTCAGCAACTTAGCTGAGATGAGTGACTGCATTTAAGATGCCATTTCCCCCTTAAAATAGAGTATATGCAAGTCCTGGAGCAGCCCCTGAATGTGGTATTGGGCTGGAGGGTCAATAAACTGAGCTTGAACCTGGAAAGGTGGAGGCTTCATGGTCCTCATGTCTAGGGAACAAGTCAGCAGCCTGATCTGGATGAGGTTGCACTCGCTCTGAAGGAGGTACTCCTGGTTCACACTCCACCTCAATCACAGATCCTCTGATGGGGCACTTCTGGTGACTCCTCACACCACCGAAGTTCCATTGGCCTTCACTAGGAACTCCGTGGAACTGCCTACCTGTAGAAGTTTGGCAGAAACCACCCCTGCCTTCTTTCAGACATCTTCTGAAAACTGCACTGTTTAGACAGGCCTCCACAATGTGATTTTTTTCTATACACCAACCAATAGCTACTATTTGGCTGATTTTTTCAATTAAGTTTTATAGATATTTATAGACCGACTTTATCACATTTTGTATGTTGTAAGCCACCCTTATATGGACGAGTGATTTATACATTTTAAAATAAAGAAAGAAACAATATATTATTAGGAACACAGGGAGCTGCCTTCTGCCTGTTCAGACCATTGGTCTATGTAGCTTAGTATTGTCCACACTGATTGCCCAGCAGCTCTCCAGAATTTTAGACATGGCAGAAGTCACTTTTCCAGCTGTATCTGGAGGCACCTGGGATTGAACTTTTGCATGCTGTGCAGTTGCTCTACTGAACTGTGACTCTATGAAGGAATGTGGGGTCTAAGAAAGGTGGTCTGGGGGAAAGCGAGGAGGAGGAATGAATGAGACAAAGATAAGAAAGTTGATGGATGTGAGCACATGCAGTTTTATGTAGACTTTGTTTCAGCTGAAGATGGGGATGAAAGATTCAGGCCAAGTTTGTTCACATGAGATCAATAGGATTTTGTCCATGTAAATAAAATGAGATCCAGGCCCTTTGTTTCAACTGAATAGACCATCAAGCTGAGAGTTTCCAAAGAGAAAATAAACAGCATCAATAAAAATCTAGTAAGAGTTTGTTGGGAGCAGGAAAGCAGATGAACTTACATTGTTGATTTCCCACAATGAATGCAAAACCTGGCATTGTTTCAAAACCCAGAAAATATTTATTATTTAACATTCCTCTTTTTAAAAACAATTAATCTACAATTAGACGTGCTGTAATTATAGCAGAGATCCTGGCAGAATGCATTCAATGGTGTTAACCATTGATAGATTTGTAAACAGAAGCAGCTGGACTGGAATTTCTTCAAGGAAATATTTACATGCCAACAGTTTATCAAACTGAAAGTCTGCCGATAAATCCACACATGGGTATTATGTTAAGGAGAAGAGCAGCAATGATTCATATGCTTTTTTTGGAACAGGCTTGTACTTCTCCAGCTGTAGAAGAATAAAACCAGGAAGGAAAAAGGCCGAACTTGCATCTCCATTCTCATGCCTTTGTTCCAAGTAACTATAGTATGTCTCACACAATTATTTTTTGAGTTGGCCATTGAAAATGTGAGGTGGGCAGAGAAGACTTTCCATGGATACATGGAGGTCCTACAGCTGCAAACGGTTGCTACAGAGTGGTCTGAAGGCAGGCACAACCTTAAGTTAGAAGTCATCGCCGCACATTCTTGATTCCTCTCCATGCTTGTGAACCCGGTTGTATCAAACACTGGTTCAGGCAAGGAGGCCACAGACTCAATGATGCTCTAGTGAATCTTCTGGTTTCCAGCTGAATGCGATCAGCTCCAGGATTTGTTCCATGTATGAAAACGCCTCACCTTCCAACAGTTAGAAGAGCTCACTTTCTGGGATAGCGGAGTCAGTAGAGCATGTGTATGCTGTATGTATAAAAGTTGTAAAAATACATATATACTCTCTCTCTCCTAATCTCAGGGTCATGGGTTCAAACCCCACATTGGACAAAAGATTCCTGTATTGCAGGGGGTTGGACTAGATGACCCATGGTCTCTTCCAGCTCTACAATTCTATGATTCTGTTGGTACCTGTATGAATGACATGGGTTCAAAATCTGGAAGTGCAAATTGGGAGCTCCACATTCATTTACCATCTTTGAAAAAACTGTTGTTAAGCCCATTCCAGATGGGTCAAGCCTGAGCTACCTGTTATTTATCAGATAGTCATTGACCATCAATAGCTAGATAAGGGGAACTTGTACTCAATATCAGAAACAAATATAGGGGAAATATCTGAAGGGGACTGGAATGCAGTGTGGCAGTCAACCTCTTTTAAATCAATATCTGCATTTGTTAAGGAGCAGTCACTTAAATTGATCCACAGGTGGCATCTAACGCCGATGTGCCCACATCGTTTTTGTGGCTCAGTTTCCTCTCTTTGTTGGCAGGGTTGCTCTGCAAATAGGACTTATATTCACTTATGGTGGGAGTGTCAGGCAGTAAACAAGTTTTGGGATGATGTGTTCTACATGATTTATTTATTTATTTTGGTATTACAGTGGTTTAAAATCTAGGCTTCACCTTGCTGTAGTTATTTTGAGTAAATAAATATATTTTGTTCAAGCCATCAATAATCCCTTTCCTGGTAGCAGCCAGGATGGAGATTGCATTATTATGGAGAAGTGATTGTTAACTATGCAATACTGGTATGATAGGCTTTGGAAGGTTTCGCTTGTAGACAAAACGGACACAACATTGCAGACTAGTCAGAGGTGACATTGCTAGAGATAAATGTTAAGATGGCTGGTCTCCCTTCATTCTTTCCATTGATTTGTCACCAGAATAACCTATATCAACTTCTGTTTGCTTTTCTTTTTGGGGAGGTATGTTATCCTGAACTTTATCTCAATATTCCAAACTTTGTTAATCAGGATACTATGTTACCAACTCTCTCCAAGATTTAAGAAAGGTTGTTGTTAACTTTGCAAGTCTGCTACTGTATTTGATCCTGTGGGTTTGACATTTAAAGATATATTCCTTTCAAAGTATGTAATGGGGATGCATGGTTCACTTACATATTTTCTTCTTCTCTTAATGTAATCTTTGGAATGTTTTGTTTATACTGCTTTGCTTCTTTTAATGTTTTGTCTGTAATAATAATAATAATAATAATAATAATAATAATAATAATAATAATAATATCTGGCTTGAGAAAGAGGTTTGTAGTTAACAAGGAATATGTAAAGGTCCCGTACACCATTTTTCTAATGCCTACAAAATAGGGTTGACAGCATGAATTAATAAATAAGAATCTGATTAATTCAGTAATCAAATTCATAGGCCAAATGCTTGCTGATACTAATAAAATAACCTCGCCAATGATTTACACAATTAATTTCAAATGAATTTTTAAATGAAGCTTTGTCAGTTTGGATTAAAGAAGAAAGCTCTTTACGTGTCACATATTTAGGGCATTGCAGGGTAACAGTGGCAACCTTTCTGCTTTTTTCTCCCTCCCTCCCCCCCCCCAAAAAAAAACAAGTGCAAGTGAACCAGTGTATTTTAACATGGTGAGAAAGAACTTGTGCATTTCTTCTGATATCCCCCAAACATGAGCTTGCATAGGCCTAGTTTGCAGCAGAATGTGGTGCTAGAATAACCCTGTTCAGGCATTCGGGACAAAGTTTTCATTGCATGAGGACGTGTAGGGTCACCCCTTGACATGGGCATTTGAGAGCAGGTCTCTCTCAGGGCAGCCTGCCAGCTCTCAGGGGTTCTGAGCTGTGGCGGAATAATGCCTGGTTCATCATGGGTTAACCTATCACTCCCATGTTAGGTAGGCGTTCCCTGGGAGGCGGAGCTAGTTGGCATTCTAAAAGGAGGGGGAACAACCTTGAAAGGCAGTTGGGGGTGGAGGGTTAGAGAGAGAGAAAATGAGAGGTTAGGCTTTGGGGAATGGGAGGAAAGGTCATTACCATTGCTAAAGGGATGCAGGAAATATGCAGGAAATATTATAACTGAGCTGAATTATATAAGAAGATTTGTACCAGTAATAACTCAAGCCATCCATGTTTTCAAGTTACCTAATAAAGTTAAATGTGCTTAAACGTTCGTTGACTGGCAGTGTATCAGTACCTTAAGAGGTTTGACTAAGAGGAGAAAACAAAGCTTTCCTGTGGAAGAGGAAACCGTTTGCTTGTTCTCCTGTCATACAGAGGGCTGGACAGTGAAGCCAAGTGTGCCACTTGTTTGCCTAAAGGGAAGGCAAACTGCAGTAGGTGGGAACCCTGGGAGGGAGATCCCATAGGTGGCAAGAGTTGTTTCGAACGTAAAGCACTGAGGTACCCCAGAGACAACTCCCATATGAACACTGAAGGATTCATCCTAGTTGTCAGTGAAACTTAGGGAGAGTCACGGTTGGGGAAGTATCGACAGGGGAGGGAATAGGATCCCTCACATGAGCCACCTGTGATTGATCAGGCTGCCTTGCTGCAGGCAGGCTCCCAAGTGCACAACCAGAGATGAGGAGGGACTAGCAAGGACAAAAATCTGCCGGGCCACTCATGCATCTTTCACTCCATGTCCTGAAGAAAGCTATTGTCTGCTGCAACCCCTAACACTGCAGATGAGGGAAATGATGTCTGAATGTTCTGTGTATGCTAACATCCTGCAGCTAGCAGAGTATCAGGGAGAAATATTCTAGTTCACCGTGTTCTAGGGATTTTTCTTCTTTAAATTTGCATTTTGTTGTTTTTTTTATGTTGGGAAACTGCAGTGCAATCTGAAGGGTGCAATCCATTCTACAACTTCTTTCTGCTGCATGTGCTGCCCTGGTCATATGCTAAGGCCACATGCACACTATCTATTGTGCTTTTATGTTGTAACCTCCTGAGACCTGCGGGTATAGGGCGGTATACAAATTTAACAAACAAACAAACAAAAACAACATGGCTACTCAATGGTTATGTTTTGCCTCCACTGTTGGAGGCAGTATGCTTCTGAATACCAGTTGAAAGGAATCGCAGGTGAGGAGAATGATGTTGTGCTCAGGTCCTGGGCTCCCCCTGGCATTGGGTTGGCCACTGTGAAGATACTGTACTGGACCTTTGTCTTGATCTAGCAGAGTTCTCATTTTCATAGGTGAAAAGTGTGAAAGACGCTTGCTGTACCAGGGGCAAAACTTTTGCTTTATTATGGTACGTCCTGTGGACTGTTTTGTCCAGTTCAGTAATTTGTCTGTAAACAATTCCGCTCTCTGTTTAACAATTCGTAGTAATAGGGCACATTGCAGTTATTCAGAGCAGCGCGCACACACACACGTTGGCATTCCTGGTCATAGCTTTGTAATGCAGGTGTAAGGTTTAAAATGTAGATAACCAGTAACATACAAGCACTGAGGAGAAGCTGATGTAACCTAGCCCCAAGTTGCCGCTGGTGCCTTGCTCTGACAATCTGGAGCCAATTTGCCTCCGATTAGATTGTGGTGACTAGTCTCTATATCAATCATGCTCAGTCAGAAAGCCCTTCATGCTGCGCCTCGAACACGAGGGCCGATCCAGTTCCTCAGGAAGTTGCTGCAGGCTGAGAAAGCGGGGCATCTAAATTCCTTACCAAACGCTTTCATCCGTTTGCTCACAAATTGTGAATAAATATCTGAAGGAGGAAGCCCTAATATAAGAAGTGAGGGTTAACTAAGGCTAATTTGTTGAAACTGCAGAGTAAGTTGCACAAGGAGTAGAACTGGCATCAGGGCTTGGCATCGCTGGGCACCCAAAGAGCCTTGCCATTGTCAGCTGACCAACTACTCTCTCTCTCTCCTGTGTTTTTCTCTCTAAGGATCCTCCTAGATGTGACTTCTTCCTCTTCCTCCTTGCTATCACTGCCTCTTCACCTGCCCTCTCCAAGTGTGGAAATAGTGGCAAGAGAGCTACCAGTTGCCTGTTGCTGTCCCTCTGGTCAGCTGCTCCCATATTGGTGCCAAGAGGAAAAGGACAAGCCAATGGGCAGCGGTGCCATGCCATCACTCAGAGAAAGGGGCAGGGGGCAAAGAAAGGTGTCTTGTCCAAGGACACACACACCCCAGTCAGGCATAATTTGCATTTAGTGAACTTTGTTTTGTGTGACCATACACAAAATAAAATGTTTCAGCACCTACGTTTGGTGTGCTTTACTTTTTTGGGCCAGCTTACTCAAGATTACCAGATACTTCCTCCCCTTGAATGCATTCCGATTCCTCCTGGTTATCTGAATATATATATTCTATTGCTACATGGCTCTACCATCTTGCAGTTTCCAGCCCTGTTAAATATGACATTCTTTGACTTAAAGAGTGAAATTATTTGGTTGCTGGACATACAAATAGGTGTGAGACGAGGGTAGGGATTGGTGACATTTTCCTTATCATCTTTCTGGTATGGTTGAGAGGAACAACACGAGAAAAGGGTTACTTATGTATGCTGCTTGCAATTGCTAACTCCTCTTGATGTTTTCCTGAAGTTGAGAAGGGATGCTTTCCTGAGACAATAGAAATGATTGTTAGCGAATATGAAGCAAAGTTATGAGGCGAAATTTTGCCAGTCGGGACCTGGAATTTCAGGCTAATGAAACAATCTCATCTTGCTGGACTAATCTTGTTGGTTTTCAAATTTCAAGCAAGCCCCGCCATTGTGAGAGCACAGCAGCTTCACATGTTAAATGTTCTGTCCCATATGAACAAAATACAGCTGTGACAAGCCTACCACTCTTATGCATATTATTTGCAAACAATCCTGTTAAGAGTGATGGAAGGCAAGTATTCACATGGCATTACTCTGCTACATCAGGGATTTTTCTATCCAGATGGATAAAATATCTAAATGAGCAGGAGGAGGGTTAACACTCTTACAGAAAAGTTTGAATATAAATTTAATTATATTTCAACTATATCCCTCTCTGAAAACAACAACACAAAAGGAAGACCCATCTTATTCACTTAACATATATGTTGAGACTGCAGTGTGGATCTTAAGGTCTTTTTAAATGTTTAAAATGTTTTCAGTTTAAGTGAGGAAGTGCATTAAGATTTTAAAAGTTTCTAAGTATCTTGCAGAACTTGATGGGTATTTGACAGAGAGAGAGAGAGAGAGAGAGAGAGGAACAAGAAAGTGGGTTAGAGAAAAAAAAAATCTTCCACACTCTTGTAGTTATGGAAATAACATGTTTTGTTCCATCAATGTGTGCACTTTACATTATTCAGCACAAAGCTTTGTAAAATAAGAATCCTGGGAATATCACAATATAAAGGGGGGAAAGGTACAAATAACAGCTTCATAAACTGAGAAATGTACATAAATAAATCATGCAGATGGGGGCAGTTTGCTTAGCTGGCAAGAAACAAAATATGGAAAATCTGCTTGTTAAACAATAACCACAGAGTGTGCTTTTATGATGTGTTTTTTTTCTCCTCTTCACCACAGTAATTCATATTAGAGGTAGAAGCGGTTGCATGTTAAATAAAATCATTCGGCATTGTTCTCACATTGCAAAGAGCTGACTTGTGTTGTTTTAAGATGCCTCCCATTAGAAAGTAAACATTTGTCTGATGTTACACATTTCACAAAATTTAATAAAGATGAACTGTAAATAAAGTCGCAGGCAGATTTCAGACAGTTTTATTAGCAGATTGTTGAAAAGGAGGAGGGGAAAAAAGAGAAAAATTAAATACAATACCAGTAAACGTGGTTCTCACATCGAAACCAGGCGCAAGTAACTAGGCTACCATAGAAAAATTTTCCAATTCTTGCATTATGATGTAAAAACAGATTTTTGTACAGATTTTGTACAACAAAATTCATAATAATTTTTTTTCTCATTTTTAGAAAACTTTAAATATATAGATAAAAATAGACAATTTTCATAGGTCCTACATGAAGATGAGAATGTTCTGTTCCAAGGGCTTGCATAGAGCGCAAAGGTGGTTATAATATAGAACAACTAGACATTAATATCTCTTAAAGATTACAAAAAGCATTTAAACAATAACATGAACACAACATTTCTTCATAATCTAGGCAAAAGGAAAAAAAAACCTTTGTGTGTAACTAAAGAGGGGGCAAAAGAAACCCAAATTCATCATACGGTAGCATTTAACGAACTGTAATATTTACACTTGTTTTTAAGTAAGATATACTTCTTTTCCTCATTATTCTTAGCATTTCCTTTATGTAGGTACCAAACCAAACGATGATGCATACCCAAAGAGTCTGGAAAGTATACACTTTATGAACAATTAAGCCTACTTACAGGTGACTCTCTGCAAGGAGCAAGAGCAATGATAGAGATGCTACAGATTTCATTTGTAGATTTTTTTTTAATTAACAAAAAAACACCCCTCTTTTCTCTCATATAAATAATTTAACAGTTTGCCACAAAGTCCACCTAATGACAGCTGTTAACGCTTTAAAGACTGCACTTCAGGGCGGGGGGGAGGGCGAACCTGTAGTCGTCTTCTTATTATTAACATGTCTATTGTGAAGTACCCGGTAACCATGTTTGAATGACAAAATAGTCCCTAAATGCCTCTTTTAGTTCCATGGGGTGAAACGGTTTTATTTCTCGATGTAAAATCACGAGAGGCCGAAAACAGGCCACAAAAAACCCCAATTCCGAAACACTATTACCAGGGCAAAATAAAATTTTTAAAAACCACCAAAACCAGAATTATTTAAATTTGGACAGAGGCGTTGCTTTGACAGCATTATTACTTCAGGTGAGACATTTTACGTGTCTGTGGTTCCGATTACGTTTTTATATAAAACGTATGCGTATAAACGTTGAAGAGGAAGGATGTGAGCGCGTAGGGTGGCCATTAGTCAACAAAGCAGTCTTTAAAGGGGTAACTTGGGAGTAAAGGAGATAATTTAGGATGTAATAAGCACTGTGTCACAGCTTGCTTCCAGTTATGAGCACAAAGGTGGAGAACAGATATCATAGCATTTATAAAGACAGTAAAAAGTAACACGCAACCAGCCTTGCTTAAGACGAGGCCGGCAGGAAGGACAAAAGACTTCAACTTTATCACTTAGCTCTACGTGGTATTGGACTGATAACATCAAGTGTCTGTTTAGCCTCTGAGGTTTCCCCCTCCCCAGCAAATTTGACGTAATATGACATTAACATACAAAAATATTTCTGGCGGGTTGACTTGCTCTTGAGCCACAATTTACTCTTAAAAGCGCTGCTTCCCAGCACTGACCAATATACAAATAAAAGTGGCTGTCATCCCCACATCCCCGTTCGTTAATACTGTGACTTCAGGACAAATATTTACATGCCTGCATGCGTTAAAATCAGAAAGGTGTCGTTTGGACCAACAGGGTGACAAAACATATTATCTAAAATTGTTGTTTTCCTAAAATCTAGTATTCTACGGCATACATAATACCTTCTGTGTGTGGTTTGTGATTATATAACTGTACATTTGACCAACAGTTTCAGCAAGAAGCAACATCTTGTCACTCCCCCTCCCAAACTACTGCCAGGTTAGAATCGGAAATTATAACAGATCTTTAATCTTTACTTGGAAAGACTATTGCAAACAGTAAAAATTACTTTGTTTACATTCTGTACTTCTTTTTTTCCACCCAAGATAAAATTGTTTTGACTTCTTGTAATGTGTTGGTCTTTTGAAAAGTATATTGGGGGAAGAGGTCTTTAAAGGAAACAATACTCTGTCCTAGAATCGAAGGGGGGCGGTGTTGGTGTAACTCTTTTGTTTGTCTGTTCCTAGTTTTATGTTTTCCGGAATTTTCTTATGCCTCTTTTGGAAAGGTTCGCTTCTATACTGTCTTGTTGGTTTACATAATAGTCTTTAGGTGTAAAAGTGGGCACTGTGGAAGTTTTGTTTGATGTGCTCAAAGAATCGGAGGAGACAGTTTCCATTCCATCGGAAAGAGAATGCGAGGTCCTGTTCTGGCCGTTCTGTACAAGGAAGTGTCCATAGGCAAATTTATTGTTAGCTGGTTGTTGAAGAAGTGTGCTACGTGAGTTGTAGAAACATTCTCTGCAACACGGGGAGAAGTCACCGGAAACCCACAGAAGATGCCCTTTCGGAAAGATATAAAACCTCTGCACGCGGATACATGAAGTGGCCAAGTTGCCTGGTAAGCACCTTTGTGTTTTTGCAGAACTTGCAAACTGGCAAATGTCTCACTGCAGAGTTCTTTAAACTGTAGCACACAGGTCTTCAGCGGGATATGTTCAGTACATGACAGTAGTTTTCAAATAAAGTCTTCCATCTAAAATATAAATAATACAAAAAAAAAGTTTGAAAGTGCTTTGAACATTGCTCTCTGAAAGCACATTTCTCCTTGTAATGCTGATAACATTTCCTTGCTTAACAACTTCCAAGTCTGGCGGTATCTCCTCAAAACTTCTACAGTCTGACTGCTACAACGCTTTCTAAGTGACTGGTGTTGTAAAAGATGCTGCGATCATTTAACTGTTATAACACTGGGAGAAACTACAGGGACTCCTGTGGATTTTGTTTAACATTTAACTGTGCTTAGGAAAATTACTTTGCTATGGCAAGAGGAATACTATTCGTATGTCCTACGTGCTCTTACCAAAAAATACAGGTCATGATGCAGGCAGGGGCGTCGCTAGGGGGGGGCGCTGGGGGCGGTACGCCCCCGGGCGACAGGGGCCACAAGCGGCGGGTGGGGGCGACAAGCGGCGGGTGGGGGCGACAAGCGGCGCCCCTCCCGCCACTCCCCAGGCAACGCCGGTCACCCCGGGAGCAGCAGCGCTGCACGGATGGGGTGCTCCCTCGGCCGTGCGCTGTTGCTCCTGGGGCGACCGGAGCGAGCGGCGGCGCATGGGGGTGACAAGCGGCAGCCCCTCCCGCCATTCCCAAGCGCTGCCGCTCCCTCCGTCACCCCAGGAGCAACAGCGCACGGCCGAGGGAGCACCCCGTCCGTGCAGCGCTGCTGCTCCCGGGGTGACCGGCAGCGTGGGGAGTGGCAGGAGGGGCCGGCGCTTGTCAGCCCCACGCGCTGCCGCTGGCTCCGTCCCCCCCGGGAGCAGCAGCGCACGGTGTGTGCGGTGCTGCTGCTCCTGGGGCAACGGAGCGAACGGCGGCACGTGGGGGTGGCAGGAGGCAGCCCCTCCCACCATTCCCACGCGCTGCCGCTCCCTCCGTCACCCTGGGAGCGGCAGCGCACGGCCCGACGACGGAGTGCGCCTGCGCGCGCAGGCGCACTCTGTCATCGGATCGCCGCTTCCACAGCCTCCTTTTGAGCCGGAGAGCTTAAAAGCGAGCTCTTCGGCTTAAAAGAGGGCTGCAGAAGCGGCGCCGGCACCCCCGGAAACGCCCTGGGGGCGGAGCGTCATGACGTCACAATGTGATGTCACGACGCCCCGCCCCCGGGGCGTTTCCTTTGCCGCCCCGGGTACCGCGGAGCCTTACTCCGCCACTGGATGCAGGAGAAGTGCTAAAGGACAAAAGACAGTGAGGACTGGGTGAGAAGTGAGGGAAAGGGAGGATGGTCTGTCCCACCCAGTCTCACTAATCAGGGATGGTACCTAATAGGACACTCTTCCCCGTGGTGAATTCAGTGAACCAGCCAGTGTTATTCCTAATCATCAGGCTAGTGGCCTACTCAGAGGAATGGAATCACTGGATGCAGCCAATGGGTGCTACTGCCGAGTTGAAAGAAAGAGCAGGGGGAAGGACATCTATCCCTTATTCCTCAGATGCTTTTCTTGTACCAGCAGCTCCCTGTCCATGGAGATGCTAGCTTATGGCCACAGCGCATTCTTTGGATTTTAGGTGTATTGTTCAACATACATACAACAAAATGCCCATGTTCACTTGTAGATGTGAATACAGAACATCAGTAAAGAGCAAAATATTTAATAGATTCCATGATTCTAGAATTTTTGCTCTCTATGTTAATTAATTGTCATTTAAAAAAAATACTCTTTTTCATCTATGGCTTTCAAATACAAAAGGGTATTTATGAAGTATGGAACATGAGAGGACCACTGTGCATTAAATCACCACTGAGATTGTAAGAAGAAAGTTAACCTGATTCAGAAGCACAAAGAATTGCATTGTGGGTTGAAATTTTACGCCAGAAAAAAAGGCAGAGAAACCAGTATCTCACCCTAATTCAGTGTGTCTTCTCTAGAGAAAGTAACCATTTCCTGGTAGATAAGGTTATGGAATCTGATTTAGGTGACTTGGATTTGCACCCAGCTCAGCCATTTGCATTGTCTGTTTTCATGGCGTATATGCCACTTTTTCAACATTGTCTATTTTGGTGTACAAACCAGACTCTAAATGTAACAGCAAACCAAGAAAGCCCCCCCCCCCTTTGAAGGACTTACACTCTGCTTCCAAACCAGGATGGACTGATTTAAATCAATGTGATTTAAACCACCCCAAAACAGGCTGATTAAATGATAGATTTAAAACATGTTTCTCGTGGGTATTTGATATATTTCCTAGCCAGTAATGCACATTTCTACATCTTAACTTACCACTGTAGCATCAAATCTACCTAGGAGGGTACAGGTTTCTCAATCTATATAATAACATTTTTATTAATTTTAGCAAGTTTTATATGGTACATAGCTTATTTCATAGTTTTCTCTGTATATATGTCAAAAGAAGGGCCCTGTCCATTCATAAATGTAAATTATAGAACTGTGCTTGTTAAAAAGCACATACAAAAAAAAGGAAGATACAACACCACCCAGGTAGGCACCATGCAATAAATGATCATTCTAGTAATATACAGAAAACATATACAAAATCTGATTGAACAGGGGGGGGGGAATCATTAAAAAAAATAAAAGATCATCCGTTTTTACCTATTCCATTATGCATATACATCCCTAACTGGATGAGATATGGCATACGCAAATTAATGTTGTGGGTAAGAATCCCAGTAATAAAAGCTGTAATCCCACCAATAAATTGTAGAGTAAGAGCTGTGTAAGGATAGGTCAAGTCCTCTCTCTCCTTCCCTGCTAAACAGCTGACTGGTGTAATATTGACTTATGTTGGATCAGAAAGTGCTTACAGTGATACATTCAGGAGACTGAGGTTTGGGCCCGATGCAGCAATCCACATCTGTGACTGCTGATGGATCCGTTTCACATTGCGTATCGAGGACCTCAAGCCACCCCCCCATTGACTTGACACAGGAGACATAATTTTGTTTGGGTTTTTGGCAATAATTTAGGCCACAACTTTATTTAAATACAAATTCGGTGAGTGGTTGCGTAGGCATTGGTTCAGACTACTGTCCTACCGGGACAGAGGCTGGCCTAGAACCAGCGATTGGGAGAATGCCGCTGAGGAGAGCTAAGGAGCGGGGGGAAACAACGCTACCCTCTCCCCATGGTCCCGGGGACTCGGCCACGGCCCTAACCCCTACTGGGGGCTTCGGACAAAGCATAAGAGTTGCCGGATTCCTTTAACGGAATTCCCAGCATCATCATGATTCTGGATGGGAACCGCCCAATCCAGCAATCCACACAGGAACCAATGCCTAACCGCCAACCTTACAAGTTGTGACAAGTTGCTACTGCAGTAGGCAAAAGCAAATGGCAACAGCCAATCAATTCCTACTGGGCCTCTGCCCCAAAGCAGACGACCCCATGACAGGCAGTTGCAAGGTCAAGCACAGAGGCCTAAGAAAAAGAAGGGGGGCGGGGGGGTGATCAGAAGCCGAAGCCAAGAGAAGGATCACCCTGCGTGAAGAGGAATATATAGGACGCTAAGCTGTCCATCACAAGTTGCAACATTTACTTTTGCCCAGTAACTCTTAACTGCCCTATAGCTACTAAGGCCGGCTACCGGCCCCACCCCCACAGGAAGGGATGTGTCTTGCCAGGTCCCGATCGCAACACGTGCTCTTACTCATGGTAGAACCCGATTTAACAAAACTATTAGACTGAAAATTCATAATCTCAGAATAGGGAGAGGTTTTAGTCAAAAAATTGTGCATTTCTCCCCTGCCAGATACTGCTGGTGCTTTAATTTTAAAAAAAAAGCTTTCCAAGATGTAAGGCTTTTAAAGTATTTTTTTTTAAAACAGATTTCATTTCATTCAGCTTGTGGGAGGAAGGAATCCAAGCAAACCGAAGTTACAACGCCTCCTCACATTTATTTTCAATACATCCCTTTTCTTTACGGCAGCTGCCTTGTCTTAGCAAAGCTTCCTATTGACATTGTCACAGATTGGATTTCTTGTCTGTCCTTCTCTCACCCCTTTTCATAACCCACTTTCATAGAAACAGGCCCTCCATCCATTTTGCTCCTTCATGTATTACTGCCATCCCCAACCATCTGAAAGATCCTCTAGCAGAGTGGTCTACCATCCTGGCCATAGCTGTCAACTCCCCCCCCCCTTTTTAAGGGAAATTCCCTTATTCCAAATAGGATTCCTCGCAAGTAAAGGGAAAAGTTGACAGCTATCCTGGCTGCTTCTTCAGCTCACATTCTGACAAGCCCTTTTGCCTTTATTTCTTCGTTCTGAGAAGGGATCTAAAACTGAAAACCGAAGCTGCAAAGCTTTTAGGTAAACACTACACTAACCCAAATAAAGGGAAAATAAAGGGGCAAAAATATTTGCAAGGATCTGAGTGGGGGGGGGGAATCCATAAACCTATCAAAGCTAGTCTGGGAAGTATTAAAATTGGAGGGGTTACATTGTTTGTTTAAAATATGAAACTGAAAATAAAGGCTTTCTGGACCAGCTTTAGCAGGCATGTCCAACAGGTAGATCGTGATCTACCGGTAGATCACTGGGTCCCCCCAAAGAAGCTGAACAACTGTGGCCCCCCTGAAAAAGCTCAACATTTTACCTCTTCCCTGAAAAAACTCAACAACTTCGACCCGAACCCCAAAAAAGGAGGTAGATCACTGCCAGTTTTTAACTCTGTGAGTAGATCGCAGTCTTTTGGGAGTTGGCCACCCCTGGCTTTAGCAAGGTATAATTCTCCCGTGTGAATAGAGTAGAATAAAGCTGTTATTTACAACACCAGTGCTGCCCAGAAACAACTGTTGGATACTGTATAGTATTTATCAGAATTTTGGTTATCTAGAATGGGTAAAAGCTAATGATGACAGGCATTGACTGTAATTCCTGTACCTATGGGTTAAAGGTAGTCTACCTTCAGTCCATTATGTTTTATTTATCTGTATTGGGTCTCAAGGAACAATTTGTATCTTTCGTCAGGACAGAAGCTTCTAAATCTGCAGGAAGAGTGAGTATATTTTTCAAAGCCTACTACGCGAGGCCTTTTCCACCATGAATGTCAAAGAGGCGGAAACAACAGGGCACGTTTGCCGATATTTATGTAGGACTGGTTTCCCTTCCCTTCCCCCCAAAAAGCATATGCTTGCTACATAATCTAATGAGCATAGATCAGGTCTGCTCAACCTGTGATGGTTCAAGATAGTCCACCAGCAATGCGAAGTAAGCCACTAGAGATGTCTGAAAAACTTGCTGTTTGGGTTATCTGCCTGGGACTACATATAAATGGGTGAACTGTCAAGCAGCTGGCAGACCACGGTGCATGGATGGTTGGCGAGTTGCATCTGGTCACAAGTTGCTCAGGCCTGACACTGCGGGTAAATATCACTGTCAACCTGTTTATCTGTGAATCATAACATTAAAAGCGTTTGTAATGGCAGCATGTCTGAACTAGCTTTTAAAAAGCTGTAGGTAGAAAATGCAACTTGAAAAAAGAGACAGTGCAAGAATTTTTGTAAAGTTAAGAAATTAATAAAGCTTCATGTGAAGGTTTTGATTCCAGCCTATATAAATATGTCCTGATTAATTTATTTGACTGGTGTGCTATAAAATATGTCCCATCTGCCACAAATCAGCCGCATTAATGATTAAGAGCTCAAATCCTTTGCTTTTCTCAGCTTCCCATTGTCATCCATTTGCTTTGCTGCTAGGAGCATACCGTATTTTCTGGCGTATAAGATGACTGGGCGTATAAGACGACCCCCAACTTTTCCAGTTAAAATACAGAGTTTGAGATATACTCAACCGCAGATTCTCCACCCGGCATATAAGACGACCCCCGACTTTTGAGAAGATTTTCCTGGATTAAAAAGTAGTCTTATACACCAGAATATACAGTAACTTTCCCTTTCTGTGTGACGACAGTTTTAACCCACTAGTGGCATTTCACCATTGCCAGGTAAACAGTGCAAGCGTCGTGTGCGAGGGGCTGATTTGGGTGGATAGGAATACGTTAGGGGAAGCTGGCATATTTCAGAGTCAACGGAATGGCCCCATAGTGCTGTTTACTTTGCTATTCCGTTTTAAAAAGTAACATTATGCGTCTTTTAAATGTGACTTTCCAAAGTGGTGTACAAATAGAAATGAAAGAGTAAAACAAATAATCCAAGCCAAGAACCACAGAGCAGCATAAAATAAACAAATAGTTGCTAAGATCAATTTGCTTGGGGCAAATAAAAAAGCCCTAAAGCTTGTTCACCCTATGCACCAGGTAGCCAGCCCTGATTTTGTTCTGTTGCTAGGCTATCGCAGCTAGGACTTCCACTGGATATATCAAAAGAACGGCCTTTGTCAGCTTTTTAGCATAGAAAATAGAGGTGGAGGAGGAGGAGGGACCTAACTTCAGAACCTTGCTCCTCATCCTCATCCTGATGCGCTGATGTGCCTGCAGTTAGTGGATGAGACCGGGAAGTGAATGTACAGCGACTCTTTACATGTGTAACTCTGCAAAGCTGCAAATCTTACATCAAGGGAAGCTTGTATGTTTCCATGCAGATAGGTCTCCTTACCTCCATTGGGCTGATGAAATATACATCAAATAAAATGGAATGTTTTTTCTCTGAATAAAAACAAACCTGCTCACGTAAGTTAAAGGATGTAATCAAGTGCACTTCCTGTTAGGAAGAAACTCTTATTGAAAAACGGCAGCTATTTTGTTTCCTCAGAAGTTTTTTGGGGGGTTTTTTTGTAGGCAAGGCACCTGTAATCTAATGAGGTTTGCCATTTTTCAAAGAACAGCTGTGCCCAAACGCACACAGCCCCTTCATCCCAATGTTGATAAAAGCATCTCTGATCCACAGCTCAAGCAGTTTCAAATTATATAACTGCTGGGTTTATTTGTTTTAATAAGATAGGGCAAGTGTGAATCGCAGTGTAATCCTAACCTTCCATTCAACATGGTGTTTTAATAATTGAAGGGAAAGGAACAAGAACAATAAAAAGGAGACGAGGACAAACAAGTGGGGGGGGGATGATTCATGCAATGTTTGACAAGGCAGCACCGGGAAATCCAAATAAAAGCAAGCGTCTTGCAACAGATGGAAGGGATCTTACACAAACTGTAACCCTTATCCAAAACACTTACTAGGAAGTAGCTTATTAGGGTGTTTAAAAAAACAACAACACAAAAATTGCCCTCATATATCTTGTTTAAGATGTAAATGCTGTTACATAATGAATCTGAGTTCTTAACTATGGGGACGTGTTTAAGATGAAGTTGATACATATTCAGAAATTTTGAAATGGAAGAGATTATAACTGTGGAATTTCTAAACATTGTCTTCAGCAATTTCTGCTTGACAATCCTGTATATGCCCAATTCTTTGTTATGGCAAAGTTTGAACTCCTAGCTGGTTACATATAAGGCTATTTCACACTGAGTCAGATTATTGTTTCATCTAGTGCTGTCTCCTCCAGGTGATGGTCACTTCCTGGGAGTCAGAGAGGGGACCGTATTTTTCGGCGTATAAGATGACTGGGCGTATAAGACGACCCCCAACTTTTCCAGTTAAAATACAGAGTTTGAGATATACTCGACCTCAGATTTTCCACCCGGCGTATAAGACGACTCCCAACTTTTGAGAAGATTTTCCTGGATTAAAAAGTAGTCTTATACGCCAGAATATACAGTATTTTTTTTCCAACCCTACAAAATTATTAGCTAGAAATACCAGGGATTGAACCTAGTTTATCCCCTACCTAGTGAGGGACCAGGTAAGGATTGGGAGACCAGAGAAAACAAATGCACTGTAGATCTCTGGGCACAAATCTGTATGCGAACAACAGACTTCATGTAATTAAGCTGGAAAAATAAATCTTCAGATAGGGGTGCTAAATGAATCCAATGGGCTCAATATTTTGTAAAACAGGATATGCTGGAATCTTGCTGAATATACTGTGCTGGATACTCCTGGTGATAACTCATAACCAGGCATGGTCCACACAGCTGTATTTCCAGCTCCAGTGCTAATTAAAAAAAAACTTCCCCATGAACTGTGGGCAACTGTCCTCTTCCCAGTGTCAGGCTTGGTCACAAATCCGTTCTACATATTTTTAAACGGGTTCTTGGACCAGGGCTACCGATTTTGAAGATGTGACAATATAAAAATAAAAAAAATCTGAGAATTTTTCTGCTGCCTGGTGAACTTGGCTATCACTTGTTTTTATCTTTATCAACAGTACAACAGCACTTCCCGGAAAATGAGAAACAAAAGAACTAGTTACTTACAATCACTGAACCTGAATTTCTAAAGCACTGCATTCCGGTCACTTCTATTAGGAGAAGCAGGGGTGGGAAAAGAGGAAAACAAGGGAAAAAATAAACAAATGTCGGAGTCAAACATACTAGACTAGGAAGTCATTGCTAATTATAATCGGCTTGAGATCCTTTTATCTCTTACTGGGTTCAATTTGCTTTGCATCCAGAAGTTGACCAATTGTACAGAAATTCCGCAAGAAGTGGGTTCATTTAGAATTGCTGGTAGTCATATTCCCAGTTAAAATACATATAGTTCCCAACGTGCAAACTGCATTCGCTGAGCAGAAGTGGCCACAGACCATTCTGGT
Source organism: Lacerta agilis (assembly GCF_009819535.1). Classification (NCBI taxonomy): domain Eukaryota; kingdom Metazoa; phylum Chordata; class Lepidosauria; order Squamata; family Lacertidae; genus Lacerta; species Lacerta agilis. The sequence goes on along the minus strand of NC_046315.1, from coordinate 93,051,529 downwards.
ATTGCTGAATGAATGTCCGTTCAAAAGATATCGTGATGGCAAGAAATTAATTTGTTGTCAGCAGAAAGGTGAAAATTATGGCTTAATGCAAAGAAATACAGTCGTACCTCGGGTTACGTACGCTCCGGGTTACGTACTTTTCGGGTTACGAACTCCGCTAACCCGGAAGCGTAACCCGACGTGCGTGCGATTTGAGCATGCGCAGAGCGTTTTTCGAGTTTCCGGGGTTTTTTTGGTCTGCGCATGTGCAGAATGAATTGTTTGGGTTACGTACTGTAACCCGGAACAGATTAAGTACATAACCCGGGGCACCACTGTAGTGAGAACAAAGTTGTTAGGTGAATGCGATAACTTTTTCCAATTGGGAGCGGAGAGGGAAATCAGCTCAGTTGCGCTAGTGTGAAGTCCTTGTGTGGACTTCTGCTAGCAGCACCCATTAGCTGGATCCAGCCCTCTGAAATCAGAGACCTAAAGGAAACACAAACTCCTATGTATATCTCAGGGAGTAAGTATTCGTAGTTGTATATAGTGGAGAGAGTATCTTTCTCTAGATTTTTTTTCTGCCTCGTTTGACGCCAAAGAGCAAGAAATACGTGCAGAAACGTAAATCTGCCAAACCTGACACAGAAACTTTAAGACGATTCCATTGCACCTTTTAGAACAACTATGGAAACTGATGTAGAGCAGATCATAAGGATACATAGCTGATAGCGACACAGTGCATCTCCGATTACATTTCACAATGGGATACAGTAACATGAAGCATTCTTCCCACAATAAAGTGATGGCTTGCGACCATGGTTACTATCTGCAATGCTTTTAATGTCCGTCACTAGAGCTTGTAACACGAATGGAATTAACTTATGTCATGACTCGCCTTGCCATTTATTAGCTACAACTGCACCTCCTTCTCCCTCTCCCATCCAGTTTGCCATTAGTTAAAGCAGATACATCTCCAACACACATGCAAATGCGTATGTTGTATATCTGCGGTCCATTGCCAATTTCCCTGACAGGACTTTGAACAGTGAAGGCTTTCCTCTCTTGTAGTCTGAAGGACCTTTCGAGGAACGGGGGGGAATTGAGATTGGAAAATGTGCGCCTCATGGCACACACTCTTGAGAGTCTTGTTCCTCCCCTGCTTTGAACTGCAAGGGAGCTTTCCATTTACGTATTTTCCAAACTGTTTGCTTTATGCATTTATATACATATGCGCATAAGCAAATAGTTTAGAAAAATAATGCATTCACTTCAAATGGTAAGAGTAGTGGAAGAGGGAATGAGCCCTGTGCCATTGTTGATATCAGTGGTGATACATTCCTCCTTCCCTCCGCCTTCAGACTGATAACAACAAGGTCTAGATCTGGGAGGACTACATAGGCAAAGATTCTGAAAAAAAGTTCCATCATGTTCCATCAACTGCTATTACACACACACACACACGGAAGAGATTGTGTTTCCCTTGCTAAGCCAACTAAGGTATGACTTCTCTCACTGTGAGGAACATCCTTTTCTTGTCACTTAAAGAATCCTAGGGTAGGGAGGCTATGTGCCTCATGCCACCATTTTTTCCTCTAAAGAGAATATATAGCTGTAACCAGCTTCAGGATAGTGTAGGAATTTGGAGATAGGAGAAAGAAAATACCACTGTTCCCTAGCTTGCTTCACCTGCTAGTTTTAAATGGCATTTCTGCTAAGAGTTCATCCAATTTACAGCGCTATTGGTTTTATGATATTGTTTGGATATTTTCTTCTAAACCTTTACTGTTTATTTTGATTTTAATGTTTATTTTGTGCTGTCCTGGCACCCTTGGTTGAAGACGACAAATTACCTTACATAAATAGTCAAAGCATTTACTCAGATGAAAGGCCCACTATGTTCTCTGGATCTTACTCCCAGGAAAGTGTCCATAGCAATACAATCTTAGAGATTTACTTGAATATTATAAATTGCATTGTATATGCCATGTGCCCAGATGAAGCCAGAACTGTAATATCCACAATGACATATCTATAGAACAGCCAAAATACAAAGGTATTGCTGAATACAATCAAAATAAAAATTAAGTAAGAATTCTGGGAAAGACTTGTTGCGCACTGTTTTTCTAGTGCAAAGGAATGTGATTGACAAGCACACCTCTCTTATTTTGTTATTTTGTTCGTTTGTGTTTTTCCGCTGATTGTTTATAGTAAAGAAGTCAAAACCTCTGATGCCTCAAATTCTAAGGCCAGTTTTGCTATCCTTTATAGTATACCTTCCATCACAACCTATGCTATTATGCTATGGGTGTTTTTCTATACTAGTTCTGAGATAAAATCTCTGTTTTTAATAAATAAGGATGACAAGAACATAATAGAAAAAAAATGCTGAACAAACTGTATCTCTGTCAGTGAGAGCCAGGCTACCCAGTGTCTCAGAATGGAGGATAGGTTTTGCTCCCACAGAAGAGCATATCCATGTGATTTTTATCCTTCATTGCCGTAGCAAGGGAATGGGTGCTGTTATTAACTGCTGTGATGCTTATTTAGAGATGCTGTATGGCAGTGTTACGAAATGGCAACCTGAATTTCGCAACATACATTTTAGCCGTGGCAATTTACCATCCTTAAAAAATGATACTCGGGTACTGGTGATTAACCAAAGGGATATTGGAAAATAAGGCCAAGCTTATCAGAAACCACAAGAGCTATACTACTAGGAACGAGCTGGTGTTTTGAGAGATGAAGAAGTTGCCATGCTCTTTAGTGGGTGTGTTGACGGAATGCAAGCTGGTCTAGGCGAAGCCAGTGTAAAGTTGCACCAGATCCAAACTCCGTTCAGCAACAGGGCTACTGCTGGCTGAGCCTCCCTATGGCTGGCAGAGGGAAGGAAAGCAAGACTTCAAAACAGTGTTTTGAGTTATATTATTACCCCTTTTAATTTATGCTGCGTTTCCAGGTCACGTGACTGAGCTGAATGACTTAGGATCCAGCCTAAGATTCCTCTCCTCTGGTCCTGCCCCCACCATGCCTTCCCCCCCACCCCGCCCCGAATGTTTCTTTTCAGGACTTAAAATCTGCTGGGCTTGGCTTAGCCAGCTCAGTCCTTTCTGAGATGGGATGGGGGAGATAAACCAGCATATTTCCAGCTGGGGCATGGATGGGGGTGTTGAACTGGCATAGCCAAGTTGTGCCGAGAACCTCCAAGCTCGTTTGTAGATCCGCTGGATACAAACCTGCTCATCCCAATGGCCAAAGGATTGCTCCTTCAATATCATTTAACTGGCCTAGTATTGCACTGATAGCCAAGTTCAGGACTAGCTTAAAGGTAAAGGTACCCCTGACCATTAGGTCCAGTTGCGGACAACTCTGGGGTTGCGGCGCTCATCTCGCTTTATTGGCCGAGGGAGCCAGCGTACAGCTTCCGGGTCATGTGGCCAGCATGACTAAGCTGCTTCTGGCGAACTAGAACAGTGCACGGAAACGCCATTTACCTTCCTGCTGGAGCGGTACCTATTTATCTACTTGCACTTTGACATGCTTTTGAACTGCTAGGTTGGCAGGAGCTGGGACCGAGCAACTGGAGCTCACCCCATCACGGGGATTCGAACCGCCAACCTTCTGATCGGCAAGCCCTAGGCTCTGTGGTTTAACGCACACCACCACCCGCATCCCCAGGACTAGCTTACGTTGATGCAAAAAGATGCATCACAATGGCCCAATTTGTTTATAAATGCAAACATTAAAAAGAAAAAAGAAAGCAAAAGGTGGGGAGGAGACCTCAGTGGTACACATAAGACAATTTATTGCCTAACATGTTTAGAATATTTCAATTCTTCCTGTGGGCAGCTCTGATTTAGTCAAAATAATGATGCTGTGGGAAACAGTTTTGGTTTCTCTTTGAAACTACTTTAAATGCATTAGGCAATAAATTGTCTTCAGTGTAGCTTTTAATGTGTTCTTTGCTTTAGTTGCAGCTTAGCTGGGCCATAATATGATCAGGCTAGCCAGCATTAGAATCTGAAGGTGAAATAGCAATGATTAAACGACAGGCAGAAAATGCTTTAAAAACTAAACTAAGCCTGGTATTGTATGCTAGCACTCAGTGCCCAGCACACCTGACACATCAATAAATACAGAATCACTTCTATGATGATGTAAGTAAACAGAAATTATTTTTTATTTTATTTTACTTTGCAAAAAAGAGTACATAACAAACACACAATCTCTTTTACACATTACTTATCAACTATAGTACTCTATAGAACATCTTATTCTTAATTTACCTTAATCCACTTTTAAATGCATCCCTCTTTTCCCCTACCCGCCCTCTCCTATCCCCCCTCCCTCCCTCCCTCCCTCCCTCCCTCCCCCATGTGTGATCTTGTTTGAGCTTATGAGTTTTTCTGTTGTGTTATCTGCTTTATAAAGGTAAAGGTAAAGGGACCCCTGACCATTAGGTCCAGTCGTGTCCGACTCTGGGGTTGCGGCGCTCATCTCGCTTTACTGGCCAAAGGAGCCTGCGTACAGCTTCTGGGTCATGTGGCCAGCATGACAGCCTGCTTTATACATAACTACTATTGTCTTTTCTGATTTTATCTTATATCCTTGCGAGTGAAGATTATATTAGCAATTCTTTAGTTTCCCATTCCATATTTTTCCAAATATACTTCTACACATCCCTATTCTTTCTTAAATCTTTGGATAGAGCCCCCTCTTATTATCGCTGTTAATTTTTCCATTATCATATATTCGCTTTGATTTCCAATCCGGTAATTCTGGCATTAATCCCGTTTTCCAATTCCTTGCTACCAATATCCGTGCCGCTGCTGTTCCATAAAGAAATATATTATTTTATCATCTGTTACTAAGCCCAACAAAAATGCTTCTGGCTTCTTGTAAATTGCACTTTTAAATATTTTTTTCAATTCTTCATGAATTTTAATCCAAAATTGTTTATAATTTCTTTACACCCCCACCACATATGAAACAAAGTCCCCACCTCCTCTTTACACCTCCAACATAAATTTGAATATTTTTTATTGATGTTTGCCAATTTCACTGGTGTGAAGTACCAACGGTATCCCATCTTCATAATGTTTTCTCTTAACACATAACATGCAGTAAAGTTTATATCTTGACACCATAGTTTTCCCCATCTTTCTAAGTAAATTGTATTTCCCAAATCCTGTGACCACTTGATTGTTGTTTCCTTTATAATCTCATCCTTCAATTCCCACTCATGTAATAATTTATACAATCTCGATATTATCTCTCTATTTGGTTGCAGTAATTCACTTTGTAGCTTGGAAGTTCCCTGTTCAAAGCCAATCTTTCTATCTTCCTTGAACAAATTTACTATTTGATAATATTGTAGCCAGCTGCTACAATATTCTTTGATCTCCTCATATGACTTTAATCTTATCCCGCCCTGATCTTTTATTAATAATTGTTGATATGTTATCCAATTCTTCCCCATATTTAATTTTTTTACTCCTAATACTTCAGCGGGCAATACCCACCAGGGTGTTTTAGGTTCTAATAACCATCGAAAATTTGCCCAAACTTTGTATAATGGTTTTCTGATTATATGATTTAAAAAATCCTTATTCACCATCACTTTATCATATGCCAAATAGGAGTGCCAACCGAATCGGTTGTTCCACCCCTCCATATCCAAGATCTCTGTGTTATTTAACAATACCCAATTTTTGATCCATCCTAGACATGGCGCATAATAATATAATTTCAAATCTGGTAATCCAAAGGCCCCCCCTTCTTTAGCGTCTGTTAACAGCTTATACCTTACCCTCAGTCTTTTCCCTTGCCAAATAAATTGCGAGATGTCTTTCCTCCATTTTTCAAAGACCTGATATTTACTAATTATTGGGAGCATTTGGAACAAAAACAATAGCTTTGGTAATACCATCATTTTTGTCGTAGAAATCCTCCCACACAATGATAGTTTTAGTCTCTGCCAGATTTCCAATTGTTGTTTAATTCCTCTCCACGTTTTATTATAATTATTCTCAAATAAATCAATATTCTTCATAGTAATTTGGATTCCTAAATAATTTGCCTTTTTTACAATTTGAAGTCCAATATTTTCTTGGATACTTGTTTTCTTTTGTTCATCCATATTTTTGACCAAAACCTTGGTTTTCCCTTTGTTTAGCTTAAACCCCGCCACATTTCCATACTCTTCCATTCTTACCAGCAGTTTTCCTATACTATGCATTGGGTCCTCTACCGTAACTATCATATCACTGGCAAAGGCCCTAATTTTATATGAATTCCTTCCTAGTTTTATACCTTTTATTTTTTCAGCCTTTCTTATAACCTCATTCAACACCTCAAGGGTCAAGATAAACAAAAGAGGAGATAAAGGGCATCCCTGTCTCATTCCCTTTTGGATAGGGAAATAATTGGAGGCCTCGTTATTTATAATCAAATATGCTGTCTATTATATATTGCCTTAATTGATTTTGTTATAGGTGTACCCAAATCTGATTTGTCCAATAACTACCCAAGAAATTTCCAGGAGACATTGTCAAATGCTTTTTCAGCATCAATCAAGATAATTGCTGATTTCCCTGGATTCATATCTAAATATTCTATCATGTCTACCAATAATCTTATATTGTCCAACATTTTCCTATCCGGCAGAAAACCTAGTAAACAGAAATTCTATGATGAGTGATTTAAAGAATTTCAGGATTGCTATAAACAACAACAAAAATTCAAGAATGCAGTCTTCCTTTGATACCTACTCCCTTTGCTTGACAAGATATTGCTTCTATGGCAAGTATCCATTTTTAGGGAGTATAACTGCAATAATAATGTTATACATCTAATAAGTGTGAAGCATACAGAGCACAGGATTGTCCTCTAGGGTATTTCCATTTTAAGACCCATTTTAAGGTAGTTTTCAAGGAGTTCTTGCTATTGAAAACTGTTTATACAGTGCAATCTATGCATTTCCTCAGAAGTACCATACTTTTCCGTGTACAGTATAAGACTAGGCTTTTTTTTTTAACTAAAAATGTTTTTAAAGGAGGGGTAGTCTTATACACAGGGGCAATCACTCCCCCCCCCATTTTCTTAATTTTGAGTACCCAAAAATAAGGGGCGTCTTATACATGGGGGCATGTTATACACAGAAAAATATGGCAAGTCTACTGAGTTAAACGGTATCTATTCCCAAGCAAGTGCATTGATAGGATCACAGGTTTAACAATTCAGACATAGATCGCAGGCAATCCGATGAGAAGACCTGCTGGGATGAGCAGCTTAGGATGCAGCAGAGCTTTAGCTTAGCCGACTGGCTTGAGGCTCAGCTTTGCTAAACCAGAATTGCCATACTTTTCTGTGTATAAGACAACCCCGTGTACAAGACTATTTTGGGGGACTCAAATTTAAGAAAATGGGGGAAGTTGGCGCATAGTTGTTGAGCTTTTTTGTGGAGGGTTGCCCAGAGTTGTTGAGCTTTTTTTTGGGGGGGGGGGCTTGCTTAGGTTTAGGCTTATGTAAAGGCAGGCAGCTGCTAAATGGAGTTTGGATTTGGTGCAAGTTTATGCTAGTTTAATTGACACCAATTTGCTTTGCATCACGTTCTTGTGCATTGGGCCGCTCCCTTTAACTCTCGCAAAACACTGAAAATATGTCCACTGAATATTAGTCTCCAGCCTCTGAGGAGCTGGGGCCCACCATTAACCTTCATTTGCAATAATAATAATCTCAACTGTAATGTATTTTCCCTGCTTCTTATGTTTGCTCGATTGACATGTTACTCATACTTTACACTTTTATCTGCACACCTGCCTTTTTAATGTGTGCAGTGGGCCTGGCCCCGTGGCAAATATTGAGATTAGTGGGTGCAAGGGTTAGAGGAGAAAATGTGAAAGATATATAAAAGAGTTGCTTTTTAGTTTGGGGAAGTTCGGTTCTTTTACAATACCTGCAGCTATTTGTTCTTTGCTGTTGTTATCTTCATTTAACAACTTCACTTATTTGTATAAGAAAATTTCGGTGTAGATAGTCTATATAATTCTCTGCCTCGTACAGAGACAAGAGCATGCATAATAGGTAAAGGATAAGCTCTTTCTAAAGTGAATTACTTGGTCCTAGGGACAATTTAAAATCTATTTACAAGTGCCACACTCTCAAAGGTGTTCTTACAGAGATCCTGCTTCTGTGCCATATTTGTTCAACAACGAGACGTGTCTGCCATCTGTTTTTTTTACATGCAGCTCTACCGATTTCCGAGTTTTCGAACTCTCCGAGCAAGAATTTTAACCAATCGGCGTGTGGGTGGGTGGGGGCCATTTCCATATGAAGCACAAATCTTCTTGCGCACCTCTATTGAAGCAACTTGTTTTCATTGTCCTCCAAACCCACAACTGTTTGCATAGTTCAAGTATGGGTTTATTATTCTTACAGCGTTGTACTTATCCTTGAAAAATGAATCTCCAGTTCATAAATCTTATTATGCACTATGTTAAATTTTGTATAGCAGCAATTTTGCATTGTAACCATCTCTTTGCTTTCCTCCATTACTATCCGCTACAATATTAACTACTTGATACATTACCTTGGGATATAGGTGGCCCCCTTCTCAAGTAATAGCCTTAACCTTTGCCTCTGAAAGACTAATCACTGTCCTTTTAGATCCATAACTTTTATAGAAATTGCTTTCTGCAAAGCACTTCATCACATTTCATCTCCTAATGCTCTCCTATTCTGATTTTAACACTGCAGCTTTAATATTCAGCATGGTCTCATCTTTTGAATTCTCCTCCATACAAGACGGTGCTACCGTTACTTTAAATGAATGCTTTTACTGCACTTTATTATGACCTATCCTTGCAATCATGATGTTTAAAGCTGTTTATTCTATTAGAATACATGTAGCTGGCTTTCCTCTGTTGTTGGTATTTCAATTCTGTTAGTTCTGTTTTCCCCTTCGGGCTATGTTTTACAGGAGATAAAAAGATAGGTCTTGCAACTAAACCTCTATGTTCACAAAAATAATTGTATTTATTTCAGTTAATTCCTAATGAGGGACCACAATTCAGTAAAAAAATTAACTTGTAACATCTGATAGAGCAAGAATTTTTTTGGAAAACATTTAGCACAATATTTTTAGTTTGCAGCATTGTCATTGATTTGAATAGAAGCAGGATTGCACCTTTATTTTTAAAAATGTTCCTGTTGCCCAAGTGACTCAGAATATAAAATAAGGTGTGTGTGTGTGTTTTCAGATGTTGTGAGCCTAAAGAGATTTTTCTGAACACTTCAATTATAAAAACATTTAAAACATACAAACTTGCGCAACTTTTATTTTAATGAAGATGAGAAGTTCATTAAAGAAGATAAATATTTCATTAGATGTTAAATAAAACAAAGAGAATTTTTGGCTTCTCTCAGCACAAAATTCCTTTGAAAGATTAATTAATACATGCAAATTATGCAAATTAGACCCATGCAAATATTTTATGAAGACAATTAAGGGAACCATTAATTACTGCTTTTTTTTGCTTCAGTGAGATTCATTCATTTAATTTTAATTTCACTTTAACTGTTCTGATGTATAATCTTGCAGCTAAGAACTTTATCTTTCCTGGTGGGTCACTTAAACTTATAAATTTCATCAAGTGAGCAGCAACCAGAATCTGAACAGATACTCTTTGGGTTATGTTCAGTATCAAGAGAAAATTTTGACACAATGCACTTCGAGGAACTGGGAAACTGAAAGAGAATGTGAGCTCATTCTTGGACAAGGTTCAACTGCTGAAAAAGCAATTAATTTGCTTTGGCTGTGCTAATATAGGGGAATTAGAAAGTGTGACACAAGACAAATAGAAATAATTAGTTCTCCAAAATGATGTTCTCATTAATATGGTTTGAACAGTAGAAATAAAAAAACCAACATTATTGTGGTAAATCTGCATTCTCTCCCTAGCCACAGGAGTCAGAATAATGCAAGAAACTGCATTTCTAAAACATTTAAAAATCCCCATAGTATTTCCCCCCCTTTTGGAAATTTTCTAAAAGCATACAGTAGATCTGATTCTTCAATTCCAACAACATTTTCCAAAAAGGATTTATGATTTAAAATGCATGTTTGCACAGAAGTAAATCCTATTGTGTTCAATGAGATTTACTCAAAGGTAAATGTGTACAGGTTTCCTTCTTCGTTTTAAAGAGTGAATTGTCCCCTCCCTCTTTCCCACCTCTCAGACAACATACCTCACCCCACACAAATAAAAACATACTGGTAAATCCCAACTTTGGTTTCTGCATTGTTTACTTAAATCAAATTTTATGGGATAAGGTAGGCAATAATGCATAATGTGCTTATACTGTCATTTAAGCTGTGGTAGAAGTAGCATTATCCTATCAAAAGTTTCCCTAATGCCCTCTTTTATATTTGATAGCGTAAAAGTTTTCTCCTTACTGAGTCTTTAAACAGGCAGGTACTCAGGAAAGTAAATTTTCTGCTGCTTTACATATTAATGCTTGTTGCCCATAGGAGCAGGTAAGAATTCTCTCATGGAGCAAATAGTGAAAAAGCTAACCTACTCGGGTTACAAATAAAGCAGTAAAAGGCAATGTTAGAAAATAGTGACCATGTTAAGTGACAGTTCCTATGATCAGCATTTTCTGCTGCAGTTCCTATGGCACTTAGTATTGCCATTATCTGTCTCCATATTCAAGCGCTCTGGCTTAGACAGTTTCAGATACATGTTTAAAGTGCCATTGTTCATGAAGCCCTAAACCACTTGGGGCCAGGTTACCGGGCAGGCAGTCTTCTCTCATATAGATTTGCCTGCACACGGAGAGGCTCTTCTGGTGGTACCGAACCTTCGGAAATCCACCCCCAAACCATGGCCTTTACCATAGTAGTGGCTGCTATGTGGGCCCAAAAATATGACGCATGCCACCTATATTGTGTTCCTGACCAGGGCCGTCTTAAGGAGATCGGCCGCCCTGGTGCGGCTATCCCTCCGGCGCCCCCGCCATGCCGCCTCTCCGCCGCCTCCCTCCCGCGCTTGCCGCCCCTTGGGAGGAGGGTGGGTGAGCGGGGGATGAGGGGCGTGGCGCTGGAGCGGCGCGGGGCTCTGTGCGCCCTTCCAGCGCTTCCGGGATGGGAGGCGAGGGCGGCCGGCTCGCGCTCCCGCGCTGCGCCGGGAAGCCGGATGGCGCGGCACAGCCGGGCAGCTCGCGCTCTGCGAGCAGCCAGAGAGTGTGGTGCGGCCGGCCGGCTTGCGCTCCTGTGCTCTGCCGGGCAGCCAGAGGGTGTGGCGTGGCCGGCCAGCTCCCTTACTCCGCCGGGCAGTCAGAGGGCACTGCCGGCAGGCGCTGCCAGCGGGGCTGGAGGGCGGAGGCGCCCTCCAGGCCATTGCGCCCTGGTGCGCCGTGCCATCAGCCCCAATGGATGAGACGGCCCTGTTCCTGACGTTAAAAACTTACCTGTTTATCCAGTTGTTTCTTGATTCTTGCACATATGGCCATCTATTATAGCCTCTGCTTAATATTTTAATGCAATTACAGATATTACTTACTGTGGTTCTTATTATTTCTGTTGTTCTGTTGTTTTACAGTTGTAAATCTCTTTGGATGTTTTATATAAAGTGGTGTAAAACTAAAAACATACACATGGTTATGTCTGAGTGAAGTAGCCACACGACACAGGTGTATGGCTGGCGTACCAACAGTATCCGTGAGAAGCTACTCCAAATGCTGTAACAAATAAACAGTGAACTTGAAATCTAAGAAAATAAAAAACCCCTATAAAGAATACCTTTATCTATGTGTATCTGAAGAAGTGTGCATGCACACGAAAGCTCCTACCAAGAACAAACTTAGTTGGTCTCTAAGGTGCTACTGGAAGGATTTTTTTTTATTTTTTTATTTTGTTTTGACTATGGCAGACCAACACGGCTACCTACCTGTAACCTTTATCTATAATAGCCAATTAATGCATATGTAATAATTGATTGGGGGAGATATAAACTGGACTTAAATAAATGCAGATGATAAGTTTATAATAATCAGGGAACTTTTAAAAGCACCCCAGTAAGCAACAGAAAGAAAAGAAATGCAATTAGCTTTAAGCCAGAGCTTGACAGATTTATGAGTCAGTATTTTGATGAGTTCCTCAGCTAATGATTCACCAGTCACCTACAGAGGTTAAGAAATCCTTTTGTTCACTGAAGTATTTTTTCCAACCTTCTTTGAAGTAATCAGGTCGTGAATTTCCTTACTTACAAGCCACACAAAGCTGAGCAGCCTTAGAACAGGAAACCGCCACTGTACTGCAGGGTGGAGAGTGGCAATTCCCAACTCTCGTCAGCTCCAGCCATCTGCATCAATGGCCACCAGGGTTGGTGGAAGGCTCCATCCAGCAACATCTGAAGGGCCATAGGCTCCCTATCCGTGCTGTACTGGTATCTCCTCTCTTGGTTGCCATGGGCAGTGGCGTCGCTAGCCTCTGCGCTGCTGGGGGCGGCGGCAGCGCAGAGCACCCCCTGGGGGAGGGGCACGACGCGCGCGCCGTGACGTCATCATGACGTCACGACGCACGTGTATACAGAAAGGGGGGATTTCCCCCTTTCCGAGGCTTTTTTTCGGCGGGGGGGGGGGTGGTGACCAGCGAGGAGGGGGTGACGGGTGACCCCCACCTCGCTGGTCGCCCCCCCCGCCGAAAAAAGCGGCGGAAAGCGGAAAAAGAAGCAGAGCGGCGCTTAAACGCGCCTGCTCTGCTTCCTTTCCAGGCTTTCCCCGCCCCCCCGCGGTTTTTTCGGCGGGGGGGGGGGTGGTGACCAGCGAGGAGGGGGTGACGGGTGACCCCCACCTCGCTGGTCGCCCCCCCTCCCGCCGAAAAAAAAGCGGCGGAAAGCGGAAAAAGAAGCAGAGCGGCGCTTAAACGCGCCTGCTCTGCTTCCTTTCCAGGCTTTCCCCGCCCGCCCTCCCGCGGTTTTTTTCGGCGCGGGGGGGGGTGACCAGCGAGGAGGGGGTGACAACCCCCCTCGCGGGTCGCCCCCCCCGCCGAAAAAAAGCGGCAGAAGCACCCCATCCATGTGCTGCTGCTCCGGGGGTGACGGAGGGAGCGGCGGCGCGTGGGAGTGGCGGGAGGGGCCGCCGCTTGACACCCCCACCCGCCGCTGCTCACCCTGTCACTGGGGGCGTCCCGCCCCCACCGCCCCTCCCCAGCGACGCCCCTGGCCATGGGGCTACCTTTGAATGTGACCCGGAAACTGCAATTAATCCAGAATGCGGCAGCTAGACTGGTGACTGGGAGCGGCTGCCGGGACCATATAACACCGGTCCTGAGCATTGGCTCCCCAGTACATTTAACACCAGTCCTGAGCATTGGCTCCCAGTACATTTCCGAGCACAATTCAAAGTGTTGGTGCTACCTTTAAAGCCCTAAACGGCCTCGGTCAGGTATACCTGAAGGAGCGTCTCCACCCCCATCATTCAGCCCGGACACTGAGATCCAGCGCCGAGGGCCTTCTGGCGGTTCCCTCACTGCGAGAAGCAAAGCTACAGGGAACCAGGCAGAAGGCCTTCTCGGTAGTGGTGCCCGCGTTGTGGAACACCCTCCCAGCAGAGGTCAAAGAGATAAATAACCATCTGACATTCAGAAAATACCTGAAGGCAGCCCTGTTTAGGGAAGTTTTTAACCTGTGATATTTTAATGTATTTTAATATCTGTTGGAGGCCACCCAGAGTGGCTGGGGGGACCCAGCCAGATGGGCGGGGTACAAATAATAAATTATTATTGTTGTTGTTGTTATATTATTATCAGCCTGGTCCAAGGCAGTTTTCATGTATCGCTTGTAATATCTCTTTTTCAGCCTTTCCTCTCGAAATCCTGCCCACATGATTTACCTCCCAACATGACTGCACCAAGTTCAGAAGGCACTGAAGAAACCTGAAGCTTAATGCTGACACAATGTGAGCATGGAGGGCAGTCACAACATATCCATCACTTCTACTCATGGGATCAAGGGTGTTGGGATCATGGATGTAGTATTTCTGCATCACCATCTACCAAGGTGACAGTGGAAGGTAAGAGAGGCTGAGGATCATTCACGTTCAGATCAGCCAAACTACATAAAGTTGTCACTGAATTTTTAATGGGAGAAACAGTTCTTTTTGTCCAAAATTGTCATGCTTGGGACATCATCAACTGGCTTTTCTGTTGAAAACTTAAAGTGTTTTCTTACACTGTTCGCTGTAAAAATAGGAACATTTAGACCTTTCTGAATTCTAGAAGTAGAAAACCCTTTCTGTGTTACTCTCACAAGTTTTTTTTTTTTTTAAATGCATATAGTGCTGCAAAAACCATATCCTCACTCCTCCTACTGGTAAACTCAGGTGGTGAGTGCCACCAGGATTGTAGCCAAAGCAGAGCCATTGAGAAACAAGAGTAAGGTATCACTGTCAATATGCTTAGCAGAACATCAAGATTTGTTAGAAATACATATTTTTTTTTTTGAAAAAGTGAGGATAAAAAAACAGCCCAGTGAGGACCAAACATGGTCAATAGACTTTGGATGTAGAGTGACAATTAGAAAAGAAAAAAGAAATAAAGATTATGGGGAAAGTGAAATGCCCTGTTTAATATTAAAAGAGAGGAAATGCCCTGTTTGGAAGGAATGGCTGGCTGGAATCCTGAACACAGGAGGGAGTACTGTTTCAACCTGTATCCAAAGAAATTGAATTCTATGTGTTTGAACAGAAGGATCAAAATGTCTTGACATCAGAAGGCTGAGTATCCTAAATGCCCAGAGAGACTAATGTTTAATGAGCACAATACAGAAAACAGCCTGCAAGCCTATCCTCCTTTTGAAATTGGTGAATGAATGAGATGGATGGACAAATAATATTTGTTACCAATTATATAACAACTCCTAATAAAGTGATCAGCAGTGCTAACATATGCATATCTACTCAGAAATAAGTCTCTTAGAGTCCAATTCTGGGCTGTGTCCTAGGCAAGCAATTATAGGACCAATAGTTTTCCTTATGAAATGCATGGTGTGACCAACATTCTCATTGCTCCTATACATTCCAATTGATTTCGCCCGTGCTTTTGCATTCATTTTACACGTTGGTTATTTGAAAATCTGAAAATTGTTTAAGAATACCATGTTTGAAAAAAAGCATTCAGTAGATTAATCATTTATTTCCGAAGAAGCGAAATGAGAAGTTATTTCATTTCATGTGTCTCCAGGAAAGCCAAGTTATGAAACAAGATGCAGGTTGGGCTAACTGTGAAACATTTGTGTCTGTAACTTTAGAAATTATTTTGAAAGAAAGTGAAATGACTACGTTAGCATGCTTTAACTTTGCTTTCTTAGGTGATAAATAGAATGACTGTCTAGTTTAAAGGTGTAGCTAACAATGACCTATGAACACTATGAAACAATAGCCTATTTATAGGTTACTGCCGGCAATCAATACCACCTTTTGTTTAACTTAATCAAAGTTGTCTTTAATTGATTAGCTTGGGCTGAAAAGCTGCCAAAATACCGGAGTTCAGTGCCAAGCGACAGGAAGCAAATTTATTATTGTTTAGTTTCTGTGCACTGCGGTAGAATTCCACTGTTTATTCTTGGTTGAGGGGGGGGGGAATCAGTATATGAGAGTACATAATTAGTGCATGTTTTCCTACTGACTATTTGGGTATCAATTATAAAAGAGACAGACAAATCAGAAACTGTTTAAAGGCCATAGACTGTGCTATTAGTTTCTGTCTCCATTCTGAACCTTTTAAAAGCATTCAACATAGCCCCAAAACAAAACAGGTAAGTGTAAGGCAGCTGCTAGAATTAATACAAATAACGTTTTCTAGAGAAGAGCTACAATTCCTCACTCAGAGCTGCAGGGCTTGCCCCATTTACTCAGCTTTGCTGCCTACCAGTCCCATGAAGCTGGCAGCAGTCAATTCTTTTGACCTTTCAAGGGACGTTTTTTGGAGGGAGGGTTGCTTTCTCTTGGGCAGAGAGAGAGGAAGATGAGTATGTGGGGTGGGTGGGAGGGAGGGGGGGAGAGAGAGAGAGAGAGAGAGAGAGAGAATATGTGGTCAGCATCTGTATGGGGAGTGTGGCTTGGCCATTTTGTCTATTTTCCCTGGTACAGTGGTACCTCTGGTTATGTACTAAATTTGTTCCAGAGGTCCGTTCTTAACCTGAAACTGTTCTTAACTTGAAGCACCACTTTAGCCAATGGGACCTCCTGCTGCCGCTGTGCCACCAGAGCACGATTTCTGTTCTTATCCTGCAGCAAAGTTCTTAACCTGAAACGTTATTTTTGGGTTAGCGGAGTATGTAACCTGAAGCGTATGTAACCTGAAGCAAATGTAACAAGAGGTACCACTGTACTGGGGAATACTGTTGTCAGACAACAGCATCATTTTGCGGGAGTTGGTGATTCCTGCATTGCAGGAGGTTGGACTAGATGAGCCTTGGGATCCCTTCCAACTCTACAATTCTAGGACCCCTGCATTAGTTGGTTCTGCTGCAGCTAAAGAAGTCTTATGATGGGCTGGCGAAAGGATGTCAAGGCCCACAGAGACTATAAGGAGAAACTGAAGCCTTCAAATATGAAACAAAGATCAGAGGTCTAGCGTTAAGGCACACTGTGATTTCCTCCAAAGGGGCCCCCCTTTCTTGGTGAGAAGCAAAGGAAACTTAACAATGAGTGTTACTGTTTATCTCATCTACATTTTATGGCCTTATAAATCCTCTTTTCCCAGAGTCCTAATATCCATCAAAGCAGGGAGTCAAATCATTAAAAATCTGAGTTCAGAGTAACATTTTGTTCAATGTACCCTCTTGCCTTCCCTTTGATAAACTCATAGTTCATTATATAATTGCCACCTAATATTAAAAGTATGTTTTATACACACACACACACACACACACACACACACACACACACACTAGCACCTCGGCTTACGTTACCCTCGGGTAATGTAAACTTTGGGTTGCGAAACCTCAAGATCCAACTGGAGCTCCTGAAATGTGTTGTACAGTACCCTGATTGTATTTTATAAGGGGTGGTCTACAAATATTTTATACATTAATTAATCAATGACTATTGTTGTTTTTGTTAAAGGGGGGATGGATACTTACAATTCAGCTCACCTGTTCTCTTTTTGCATCTTTGCACTTGAGACATGGAACCTGATGTGAATTATTGAGCTTCAAAAGTTGTTAAGAATGTATGAGCATGGCCACTTTAGAGTGGGATGGTTGACCCTTCAAATTATTTGCATTTCAGATCTCTCTGATAGATGACTATTTGTTATATCAAAGGACTAGCAGTGGAATCCTAATCATGCATACTCAGAAAATAAGTCACTGGTTGAAGCAGCCGTCCATTCATGCTGGTGGCTGGCTGCTGCTATTTGGTGATAAGATAGGTCCTCCTGAAAGTGAACGGCCACTAGGGGTGCTGTTACACCCCTAAGTACTAGTTTTTGAAAATGAAGCGCATCAGGGTAGGGTAGAGTTTCAGTAATAGCCTCCAGGCAGTGGAATCACTGCATCTTACCAGGAGCTGGGAGGTGCAGGGGAAGGTTTGAGCTGCATGGGCATACTGATGTAGGAGTGCCAGGTTTGCTTCACTGGTGGGCCCATGAATCCCAGACCTTGCCACCACCTTGGTCCTCCCACTTCTGGCAAATGATGCTGATGGGAGGCTATTGCTGCAGCTCTGCTTCACTGGCCAAGCCATTTCCAGTACACAGGAACACACAGTTTGGTAGTTACTTGCCTTTATTTTAAAATAACATTTGAATGCTAAGATCTTCAGCTTTCTCTGTGAGATGGCTAAGTTTTGCTTGTATAACAAGGTTGCTGCCATGAAGATAGAGAGACTCCCACTTAGGTTGTGAATACTATGCTTTTTTTCCAAATAAGAGATGTAATAAGACAATCCAAACTGAGCAGCTATCAGGCAGCCTATTTGCGATTATAAAGGCTATCGGTTGTCAGGTTTGCTAAGCATATTTGTTCCGTATAAACTTTTTCTTTTTCAAAACTAGAGTATGTTTCTTTGTACAATATAAATATCACTGTCAGTTTTATTAATTTATTTTAAAAGGAAAGAGAGGGAAGCTTTCAACTATAAGACAAGTATGTTGCAGAAGAATTGCACACAAACAAATGCTCATTTACTCAGACTATTATACTCATTAGACTTGTTTAATAATAGATTAAAAGGACTGCAAATCCGTTTAGAAAACAATTCCGTTTACTCTTTCAGTCAAGTGGCTGAAGATTTATTTGAGCAATTCTTATGTCTGCTAGTGGAAGCTCCTGGCAAAGTTTGGTTTAAACCTCTCTTAACAGCTTCTAACCAAACTGTCTAAAACATAGTCCTCTCCTCCTTGTACCAGGAATAGTACAGTACGTACACCTAAAACTCATTGATTCACTGAAGTTGGCAAAAGCTGGCCAAGCTATTTGCTTTCCACTCCTTCTCATGTAGTTGGGACAAAGAGAATAACTCTGTCAGGGTTTAAATTGTGGGCCGAATAATTCATATTACATCAAATTTCAGTTAAATGACACCACTTAAATTGTTCAGTATTATTTAGCTTTCAGTGACATATAATGCTAAGCAATCTTGACTTAGGGTGAGCAAGCAATGCCCAGGCTCCCCAAGAGGAGGTTGATTCTCCTCCAGTGATTTTGCTGCTGCTCTGCATTGAGCTAACCCATGGTTTGGCTTAGCACGTTGTCCAAATCTGGGCTCATAGTTTACTTCTCCCCAGACAAAACATGAGCTGTAATCAAGCTTGGTCCTATGGTTTACAGCTCATGGTTTGTCTAGGAAAGATAAGCCACAAGGCCAAGTCTGGACAAAATGCTAAGCCGGACCATGTTTCAGTGTAGTGCAGCGGCAGAACAACTGGAGGAGAAGAATGTCAGAAACACAAAGTCTCCTGAAATTAGTAGTCCCCCATCTTTTTTTTTTTAACTGAAGTATTTATAAACCACACACTCATACAAAATATCAAGGCAGCGTACAATAATATATGCAGGTACGATAAAACATAGGATACCATACAAACAATTTAAAATGAGAAGTAAAAAAAAAAAAGATTGGTCAAACTTTAACGAAAAATTTAAACAACTGAAGAGCCTGTTGGTAACAACGTGTTCAAGAGACAGCGTGTTCAAGAGACACCTTAAAGTGAGGATGCCGGCTGAATCTCTGCTGGAAGAGTATTCCACAGCATGGACTAAATGCCCAACTTCTAGATTAAGGTTCTGAAGCACAGAGGCTTCTGAGACATTACTTGGTTATATCACCTGACTTCAGGATTATGGAACCTCCCCTCTGTATATAATATTTACTTTCCCAGCTCCTAGGATTTGGAGGAAAGAGTCTTTTCCTGGCCTGGTGGTATAACTGGTGTCATTATGCTGGTATCTGGGTATGTCCCCAGACATGAAGTTGGCTATCTGCATGGTGCCATCTACCTCCCAACAAAGGGCAGTGACCTTTTTCTATGCCATCTAATCAGCCATTATGGAAGGAGTTGCTTCCTTTGCCTGTTATACGATGTTGTAGAAATTAGACTTGCACACGTCACTGCTTGCATCAACTTCAGTACAAATGCTCAATAGAATTTAAACTTTCAGGCTATTAGAAAACGCATAAATCAAAATGCTGCAGTGGCCTGTTAAGTACATAAGATGATCTCTGCAGGGACAGACCCAAAGAATATCTAGTCGAGTATCCTGTATCTCACAGTAGCCAATCAATTGCCTATAAGGGGTGGCACATTAAGTAATGCTCTATATGTACCCGTTAAAATGAAGTTTGCAGGAGGATAGCTACAGTCAAACTTAATCCTAATGCGACAAAAGCGTCAACACATCCTGTTTTGATTTATTTTTCTGTGCTCTTTATGGGGCAATCTCTAGAATCAGCAACTGCAGCACAACACAGCAGCCTGTTTCCAGACAGGAACTGGACCCAGGCATCATATCAAACCCGCTTTGCCTCAGCTTATTTCCACTGGCTAGCTGTTCACAACTGCTTCTAGTTCAAGGGGTTGAACACGAACTTTAAATCGCTAAAACCTAGGTCTTTAGTGTCTGAAGGAACATTTTCTTCCCTGTGAACTCCCCTAATCTTTAAGACCTACTGGCAAGGAAAAGCCTCCTTCATTTTGACAAGCTTCCCTAACACACTCAGTATTTCAGAACCAAAAGATTAATGACTCTTGGTAAATAGGCAGCTGTCCTATCAGCACTCTGATTTATGTATAGCCAAGAGAAATAACATACATGTCCCATTATTCCATGCTGAATATATTTATGACAAAGAGATGATGGAAGCTCTTTTCTACCTAGCCTCCTAGATTATAATAACCTAGAAGAACGCATGAGGTCATTTTCAAATCTATCTGATGTGGTCAGGTATCTCCCAAGCATCCTTCCAATGTCAAGGGTCGGAGAGTAGCATATTCACTGATGCTGCTTGTCAAAGTGCATATGGTTCTCCCTCTTATCCTCACAATGGCCCCATGTGAGGTGGATGTGAGGTGGATTAGTCTTAGAGATAATGACTAGCCCAAGGTCAACTAGTTGGCTTCATGGCCCAATGAGGATTTAAATCCAAGTCTGTCTGCTCAGTACTAGTCAGAGATATAACTACACCACTCTGAATTTGGTTCTGCAGTAACATGCTTAGGGGTTGTCTGTGAAGATGGCTTCAAGTAGGGAGCATCACACAGAGAGGAAATATAACTAAACTGGGAATTAATTCAAAACTGCTGTAAATGGTGTGTGTATTTTAGACATTTTTAAAAACTCTTAGTGAAACACAAGAGTTACAACCAAAGCATGTTATTTGTGCTTAAGTTCCACCTGAATCACCGAGACAAGTTAATTCCTTCTGATTTCAGTGGGACCAAAGAATGACTAACACTCTCTGGATTGGGGTCAATGGATTTCAATATGCTTAATTCTTTGTTGAAATGTGGCCAAACCTTTTTTTTTCCTGGAGCAGGAGAACAAGAAACAAAGTCCATGAGATGATATTCCCTCCCTGTGGAACGTCCTCCCTTCATACGTCAAGGACAGAAAGGAACACACAACTTTTAGAAGACATCTGAAGGCAGCCCTATAGTGGGAAGTTTTTAATGTTTGATGTTTTATTATGTTTTTATATATACAGGTGAAACTCGAAAAATTAGAATATCGTGGAAAAGTCCATTGATGCAAGCAACTGTTTTCATTAGCTACTGGAGTTTAATATATGAGATAGACTCATGACATGCAAAGCGAGATATGTCAAGCCTTTATTTGTTATAATTGTGATGATTATCGTGTACAGCTGATGAAAACCCCAAAGTTGGGATTGTTAATTTGGGGTTCTCATCAGCTGTACGCCATAATTATCACAATTATAACAAATAAAGGCTTGACATCTCTCGCTTTGCATGTCATGAGTCTATCTCATATATTAGTTTCACCTTTTAAGTTGAATTACTATATTCTATTTTTTGGAGTTTCACCTGTATGCTGTAAGCTGCCCAGAGTGGCTGGGGAAACCCAGCCAGATGTGAGGGGAAAGAATAATAATAATAATAATAATAATGTCCTTTGAGCATTCAGACACAATAGATTTTTTTTTTTAATGAAGAGTCATTGAGCTAATACAGTTATTTATAAATTTTCTGGAATTCAGGCAATAAGACACCAATTAGGTAGACAAGCAGGTAGTTAAGTTATGCTCACTTCGGATTTTGTAGTCTACATAGTCCAATCCGTGATCACTCATTACCTAAGTACTGCCGCTGCTTCTTTATTGAGTTCACACCTCACAAAATAATTCATGGCATCTCTTGGGTTGAGTTTCCTGGTGTGTGAAAACAAGCTTCCTGTACCCTCTTTTTTTGACATGCATTTAATAAATGTGTTGCTTATTATCTTTTTGAATATTTTCCTATAGTACAATGGCAGGCAAAACACCTTAGAGGAGCTAGGATATGAGATTCAATAGCAGGCTAAAAGACAGCAAATGAAATTTTTAGAGTGATTGACTTTAAAATGCAAACGAAAGGCATCTCAGAGAGATTACTTCAGCTAATCATTTTAGTCTTGTCTTTGAAGAATGTACCTTCATTTAAAATTGAAAATAAATGCTATTTTTTGCTGCTCAGTATTCATGTAAGCACATCAGCAACCACAAATAGAATGAAATAAATGCAACCTTCAGAATTTGCTCTTTATTAATTTTGTGTGTGTTTGCTATCAATGTATTTATCTATCCATCTCTTGAAATAATTAGCCATGGAGTATTTTGCAAATATGGGTGCAGTTGTACCATCAGTTATATGTAAGAACTAATTAATTAAATGACACTTATTGAGGTATAGGATCATAGTTTGCTGTTTATTTCCTTGGATCTGTTACATAAAAACTCTGCCTGCCCCCCCCCCCCCTTGAGATAATTGCCAAGTATTTCCCAGTCATTGAGCTGTAATGTTTGCGTCTTGAAGATTACCTACCTGGTTAAGCCAGGTTGTTGTTGTTGTTTCTACCTTTACTGAAAAAGCAGTCTTTTTCATAAAGATGTGGTGGCAAACACTCTGAACATACATTCATCTTAGCCACACTAAATGCAGCTCTGCAAATTAATTATTCATCTTTAATTGCATTATATAAACAGAAATGACCCGCTAATTTAAAGGAAATCTATCAGTGCAAAATGAATTCTCTTCTGTAAAAAAAAAAGCCAGATGAACTTGACCTTGTATGAACTTGTTTTGATGTGGCCCAGATGGTAGGCTGCATGCTTGAATAGCGGGCTAGAGCAGAGGAAAAACTAATATGGTAAGATCTAGATTTATAGCCTTTTGCAAATTCCTACCTTGTATTGTCCTTTCAGCATCTGTTCTGCCCCCACTGCGGTCAGCTTCTATCTCTGGGGTCAGAGAGTCTAAAAGCACAAAAAGGTATAAGGCTGACACATATTTCACTTGAGTCTCAAAGCCCCTTTTTTACAACCTGTTACTCCAGTCCTGAATTAAAATACAATCAACCTTTGCCCTGTTTTTAATGTTGAACAATGACTGGATGCCAGCACAATAATTTTTCAATGAGCAAGATTAATGAGAAATAGATGTTTAAAGCAGAGTCAATAACAGAGAGCTGACACCTCAAAGCATTTAATTTAATAAAATAATCTGGTTTAATCCCCCCTCCCCCATAATATAGAAATAAAAAATTGCAATACAGAGGAAAAAAACGCTTGCTATTTTTTCTCTATTGCAGTTGGGAGGAACTAACCACCAACTCTCTTTCCAATATGACCTTTCCCCCTCATACTACTTGAACCATGCATTAGTCTAACAAATGCAAAAAGGGGGCTTCTTACCATTTAGGACCCTGAGATTATCTGTGGAAGCTGCCTGTTTCAGTGTCTGTTCCGCTTGTTCTCGTCTCTTTGTTTCAAATTCAAGTGCTTCCTGCAATTTCCTCTTGGCTTTCTTTTCCTTCTTTAACCTTTTCTGAATTATTGCTGTCATGGAAAAAAAAATCTATTCAAGTTCAACCCCAAAACATTGACTTTAACACTTTTATTTACTTTAGATTCTTAATAGCTACGACAATACTAAATATAAAATATTACATATATGTACTCATCATTTATTAATAGTTCACTTAGATCAATTTTCATGGTCCAATTCTCTACACCAGAAAAAAAGTTATAATGAGCCATATCTTCCCTGGATTGACATTATATTATTACATGGCATTCTGCTAAAGTTGTAATCCATGCAAGCAGAAACACCCATCCACCTCTTTAGGGTTGGTGTCGGTGGCTTAAAGCAGTTTTAATGAGCAGGTAAGAAAGGATTTGTTTAAAAACCCACGCAGCAATGTATGAATTTCAAAACACTGCATAGCGTCACCTGATATGAACACCTCATCTGAAACCTGCCTTTCCAAACACTTTCACCTGCTTGCCATTTTTGTTTCTCAATTATGCAAGCTCCTCGCAGGTTAATAATGTTTCCTTTTGTGTTCATCGCTGCTTGTTCTTTTCTCTTCCACAAGGTGGAGTTTGCAATGGAGCTGAGCTCAGGTGACAGACTGCTTCACTCCTGGAAGCATTCCAGTAAGTTCACGGTGATTTTCCGTCCTGGATCTGCATAAACTACTGGGATAAACAAGCCCCTGTAATCTTTCGGAAATTCCTCTTCAGCTGTGACATGTTTGAATTCCTTCCGAGGTACCCAAGCCTATTAACTTTCCACTTTCAACCTTCATCCTCCTCCTCTTTGGGCAACTGTCATTAGCTCCCAATCTTGCCCTCTGCTCCCGTCCCTCTAGCAGGCAGGAGGAGAGCGTAGATCAAGCTGACATCTACAGCAGGACAGTGCTCATTGTCAAGTCAAACATCAGGCAGATGTATGGTTGAACAGCAGTGAAGATGGAATTTATAAAATAAGGGCTCTTTTAAAGATGCACCAACACCAGAGGTCCTTGTGGTGCAAAACCATTTTAAGAACGTGTGTGAAGCCAGAAAGCAATTCCTACCATGCCAGGAACAGCATTCATACGGCAAACAAACAAGGTACTTATTATATTTCAAATGTGAGTTCGAATCACCTTGAGCAGCTCTGTGCTTTCATGTTTTATTATGACCACACTGTTAACAACCTAAATGAATACAAAGAAAGCGCAGGTTGCTTTCTGAATTATGTGTTTGTTGTAGCTTATCCTTTGTAGCTAGGGCTGTGGATTTCACAGCTACAGAAAGTAATGTTTTGCTGTGCACCTAACCACTTCAGAAATACGATGCTAGTTTTACTACAATCACAGCAGACTCTACAGTCAAAACAGTCACTAATTAGAGGATGGAAATGGAAATCAAAGGAAATGAGACAAGTAAACATGTCACGAAGCATAACTCGTAAGCAGCTTAGGGTATATATGCCCCTATATAAGGTTCCCGTGCTGTTCAAAGCACATGAAGTTTTACTACTAGTTCATTAGCTCAGCTGTTTGCTTATAAGCCCAACGTATCAATCCTTAACAGGTTTACCTGGAAGGCGGCTTCACTGAGCTGATCTGCTAGGGTGCCAAAATACTTTAATTTTGGGGGTGTTTTGTTTGCTTACTTTGGTCATGCATCATCATAATATTCATAATACTTTGGTCAGTAGCATCAAAACCGATTTAAGGAGAAAAGCTCTATTTAGCCTTTCAGTTGTAATTAGGTGGACCCTAGTAGCTATTTGAAATATTGGCGGGAGGGGGAGCCCTATTGATATGAATCAGTAAGTGGAACTACCATATGCCTAAGGTAACTGGGGTCTCCAGCAATTTCTAAAAATAAAAGAGGGAAAACTTTAGCATCATAAATTCCTTTTTTTAAAAAAATCTGGTTATAACACTTTAAGAGCACTGGAGTAGATTTCCCCCCTTCTCTTTGATAAACATAGAAGTAGAGGTGTCTGTCTCTACATCTTCAAGACCTGCTTCTGTGCTGTCACCATGTGACAATCCTGTGGTCATGGGACAACCAGCAGGTTCTCCTTGGAAGATCAGCTTGTTGTGTAACAGTCCACCAAATATCCTGGTCCCAGGTTGGTTAGGGATTTAGATGTCAACAAAACTTTGAACCTGGCTCATTAGCTCACAGGGAGCCAGTGCAGTTCTTTCAACACAGAGAGCTGTGAAAATGCTTTTAAAAAATATATATTTTGAAAAATACATTGAATTTGACATAGCTCACTGTTTTCCTCTAGTGTCACATTTGTATACAGTCGTACCTCAGGTTACGTACACTTCGGGTTGCGTACTTTTCAGGTTATGAACTCCCGTAACCCAGAAGTGTAACCTGCCGCTCGCGCGTTTTCCGGGTTGCGTACAGTGAACCGGAACCAATTAAGTAATTAACCTGAGGTACAACTGTATTGCACTTTACAACACATTTAAAAGGTTTTATTTGCAGCTGTTTAGCTGAGTCCTAAGCACCCTAATAACTGCATTTCACACTAGCTGCAGCATCTAAACACAAGGGTAGCCCCTAACATATAGCACATTGAGGTAGTTTAATTGTGAAGTTTTCACTCTATGACATCTTGGCAAGGGCATCTCTGTCCAGCAACAGTTGTGAATGCCACACCAACTGAATCTGGTAATGAGCATTCTTATCTTCTGAGTTCACCTGGGCCTCTACTGATGGTGGTGGACCTATGAGCAGCCCCCAAACTATGCACCTGCTCCTTCAGAAAATGTGCAACCCCAGGCAGAGCTGTACACAATTCCATCTTGTCAGGATTTTGTAACTGTCTGTGAGTGCATCCAAGCACTGGCTTAGAATATATACAAGGCCTTTCCCAAATCAGATATTGCAGAGAAATACAAGTTGGGCATCCCAAATCTCCTGATGAATTCTCCCTGCAGCTTTATCTGGACATTACATAGTACAGGGGAGGAAAATTGTACCCTGTCGCACCTCCCTGTGCCAGCAGATAAGAGACACGGTCACCCAATGCTAGTGACTGAAACTAACCCCACAAGCAGGAGTGGCCTCATTCTGTTCTAAAACTGATCCTGAAGCCAACCTAGAATGATTCAACAGTAACTGCAGGTGAAATGACCAACTCCCCCCCCCCCCCAAAAAGTATATTGGTGACTGAGTGATAGTTGGCAAAAAATCTCTGGCAAAAACCACCACCTCCTTCAAGGGATCAGGGACCACCTCATCACAAAGCAAAGCATTCACCACACCCTGGATCCAGCCAGTAAACCCTTCACAGCTGACACAAACCAGCTGTGATGGACATTGGCTGAGAGAACGTGGAGTAGGCTGCACAGCTGCAGGAGCCATGTCCACATCCTCTGGCATTAGTAACTGAAACTGATGCCACAATATCAGACATGATGGTGCACTGGACATGGTGATAGACACTGTATCAACTGCAGCACTCAAGTCTACCTGGAAATGGGTGTTTTTGTTCTCAAAGTGCCTTGCCAAACCATCCAGTGGGCCCCCGGGGGCTTCAAGACTCTTATCCCTCTTATCACTTGGAAAACCTCCACTAAATGGCTACCTGAGGGAGCAATGGAGGTGACAAAGTAGGACTTCTCTGCCAGCTTTCCCACCATGCAGTAGGCAGGATTATGTGTTCTTATGCATGTTCAGTCACTATTGCAACAAGACTCGTATCGCTTGTGCGCCAGCTATCTCTGCACCTGTTTCATTGCCTGTAGCTCTCCGGTAAATCTAGGGGCCGCTGGGGCTCCACAATGTCAGAGAGTGTGCAATTGGGTCTATGCCCTACCATGCTTTGCCATTCCATAGCATAATTAGGCCCTTGGTAGAACTGCAGGACCTCCTCGCCCCCCCCCCAAGCATTCAGGAGCATTTTGGAAGCCGTCTCCAAGGGCAGAAAATTTTAATAGGAGCCCCATCACTGCAGTGAAGGATTGATTCCGTCAGACCAAACTTCCAAGACGCAGTGGATAACAGCGTAATTTCAATCCCCTAACATACAGACCAAGTGTGACTTACCATCCATGTTGGACAGGTGATAAACTGAGAAGCCCCATGGTTTTCTTAGAAGTCCTGAGCTGCCTTACAAGTGCACTGATTTATTTCTAATGTTACTGGGGGTGGGGGAGAGAATCTTTTTAAGGTATTGGGGTACACTGGACCCCCTTCCATTATTTGCTATGAGCCCAGTATTTCACCTAGGCATTTTGTTGTTGTTGTTGTTGTTTTATAATCTTTTTTATTCAGTTTTACAAACACACAATATATTTACAGTTTATTACTTGTTGAACATTCTGTCTTTTGGCCTCCTTAGGCCAGGACTTCCCTCAAGCCTTCCATATGGTTTCCAAAAATTTCCACCTTTGTTTTTATATTTATTCCATATATTATTGCTTTGATATTCATAACTAACATAATCATTGCTTATTTCATCATACAACAATATTTATTCTTTACTACAAAGCCTCCTGTAATCCTACTAACGTACTTAATTGTGTATTTTTCTTCAAATAATTTACCAATTTTCTCCAATCCTCAATAATTTTCTGATCTCGCTGTTCTCTAACTCTCCCTGTCATTTTATCTAACTCCGCATATTCCAATATTTTCATAATCCACTCCTCTTTTTTGTTGTTGTTATTTCTCTTTTGCTTTCCCTTTTGTTAACATTGTGAGGACCAATGCATCCCAATAGTGGGTTGTTTTTGTTTGGTTTTTGTTGTTGTTGTTGTTGTTGTTGTTGTTGTTGTTGTTGTTGTTGTTGTTGTTAAACTACAGCATGTTTTTGGAATGTGATACTACTAAAACCTATTTTCCCCTTTTAAACTAGAATCATTTTGAAATTTATCGTGATCTTTAAAGGGGGTCTACTAAATGTCAGCAGCAGATTGGAACTATTTAAAAAATGGTGAATGAGGTTTAACAAAGAGTTATGTTCATCAACACAGGGTTTCTGCTCTGTAACCTCAATTTGCTTTTAAGATCACCGTATATACTCGAGTATAAGCCGACCCAAATATAAGCCAAGGCTCCTAATTTCCCCACAAAAATGTGGGAAAGCTTATTGACTCAAGTATAAGCCGGTTCACCTTTGCCACTGTGGTAGAGGAGGAACGAGCAGCCCAAAGCAGCCCTTTGGGCTGCTCCTTCCTCTTCCTCCTTTGCTGCTGTGGAGCTCACCCCATCGCAGGGTTTTGAACTGCCATTCTTCTGATCAGCAAGCCCTAGGGCTCTGTGGTTTAACCCACAGTGCAATGTTCCCTTGTGTTATACAGAGAAGGCTGGGATCCTGTCCTGTTTAAGCAGGAGCCAGGGAAAGTGAGCACCTGTGGGGTTTTAATACTTCCTTAACTGATAGGCTTTCTGCCTTCTGGGGTCTAAAGTTTGCATTTATGTGAGCAGTTCAGGAATGGAACAAGCTGCCTGGGGAGAGTAAAGAACCGCCGTTCTTGTACGCTTATTAAGGAATGGTTGACTTGAGTATAAGCCGAGGGCAGCTTTTAAAGCACAAAAAGTGTGCTGAAAAACTAGGCTTATACTCAAGTATATACGGTACCTAAGAGTATTCTCTTGACCATGCTAGGTAACAACCCAATTTGAACAGCAAGGGCACGTAGTAAGGCCTTCCCCAAACTGCAATACTTCCTTCCTATAGAGTCTCATTTTTTTTCAGGAGTGGTGTAATATTTCTTATTTGGGTTTTGCTCCAGAATCAACCGCTATGTGCAGGAACTCTTGGTGCCTCCTGACAACCTGTACCATCCCTAGCAGTGCTTTTCCTTTCTAAGCCCACAACACCTGTGAGAACACATGAATAGGGAGAAGGAAGAGGGGGGCCTGATTTGGTCAGCGAGAGTCCAGGAAAGCCTCCAAGTCCCTTTTGAGTGCCTGATGATATCATCAGACACAAAAGGGGCCTGGCCGATTCATAATTAATCCAGGGGAAATGATTAATTTTCAGTTGTCCAGTGAACATCTGGGCAATTAATCCAGTTCTCCTGGATTCATTACAAATCTTCCCAGGGATGTCAATCTGCTCGTCATTAACTTTATGTAGATTTGTTGTTGTTCAGTCGTTCAGTCGTGTCCGACTCTTCGTGACCCCATGGACCAGAGTACGCCAGGCACGCCTATCCTTCACTGCCTCTCGCAGTTTGGCCAAACTCATGTTAGTAGCTTCGAGAACACTGTCCAACCATCTCATCCTCTGTCGTCCCCTTCTCCTTGTGCCCTCCATCTTTCCCAACATCAGGGTCTTTTCTAGGGAGTCTTCTCTTCTCATGAGGTGGCCAAAGTACTGGAGCCTCAACTTCAGGATCTGTCCTTCTAGTGAGTACTCAGGGCTGATTTCTTTGAGAATGGATAGGTTTGATCTTCTTGCAGTCCACGGGACTCTCAAGAGTCTCCTCCAGCACCATAATTCAAAAGCATCAATTCTACGGCGATCAGCCTTCTTGATGGTCCAGCTCTCACTTCCGTACATTACTACTGGGAAAACCATAGCTTTAACTATACGGACCTTTGTCGGCAAGGTGATGTCTTTGCTTTTTAAGATGCTGTCTAGGTTTGTCATTGCTTTTCTCCCAAAAAGCAGGCGTCTTCTGATTTCGTGACTGCTGTCACCATCTGCAGTGATCATGGAACCCAAGAAAGTGAAATCTCTCACTGCCTCCATTTCTTCCCCTTCTATTTGCCAGGAGGTGATGGGACCAGTGGCCATGATCTTAGTTTTTTTGATGTTGAGCTTCAGACCATATTTTGCGCTCTCCTCTTTCACCCTCATTAAAAGGCTCTTTAATTCTTCCTCACTTTCTGCCATCAAGGTTGTATCATCAGCATATCTGAGGTTGTTGATATTTTTTCCGGCAATCTTAATTCCGGTTGGGGATTCATCCAGTCCAGCCTTTCGCATGATGTATTCTGCATATAAGTTAAATAAGCAGGGAGACAATATACAGCCTTGTCGTACTCCTTTCCCAATTTTGAACCAATCAGTTGTTCCATATCCAGTTCTAACTGTAGCTTCTTGTCCCACATAGAGATTTCTCAGGAGGCAAATGAGGTGATCCGGCACTCCCATTTCTTTAAGAACTTGCCATAGTTTGCTGTGGTCGACACAGTCAAATGCTTTTGCATAATCAATGAAGCAGAAGTAGATGTTTTTCTGGAACTCTCTGGCTTTCTCCATAATCCAGCGCATGTTTGCAATTTGGTCTCTGGTTCCTCTGCCCCTTCGAAATCCAGCTTGCACTTCTGGGAGTTCTCGGTCCACATACTGCTTAAGCCTGCCTTGTAGAATTTTAAGCATAACCTTGCTAGCGTGTGAAATGAGTGCAATTGTGCGGTAGTTGGAGCATTCTTTGGCACTGCCCTTCTTTGGGATTGGGATGTAGACTGATCTTCTCCAATCCTCTGGCCACTGCTGAGTTTTCCAAACTTGCTGGCATATTGAGTGCAGCACCTTAACAGCATCCTCTTTTAAAATTTTAAATAGTTCAGCTGGAATATCATCACTTCCACTGGCCTTGTTGTTAGCAAGGCTTTCTAAGGCCCATTTGACTTCACTCTCCAGGATGTCTGGCTCAAGGTCAGCAACCACATTTCCTGGGGTGTATGAGACCTCCATATCTTTCTGGTATAATTCCTCTGTGTATTCTTGCCACCTCTTCTTGATGTCTTCTGCTTCTGTTAGGTCCTTTCCACTTTTGTCCTTAATTGTGGTAATCTTTGTACGAAATGTTCCTTTCATATCTCCAATTTTCTTGAATAAATCTCTGGTTTTTCCCATTCTGTTATTTTCCTCTATTTCTTTGCATTGCTCGTTTAGAAAGGCCCTCTTGTCTCTCCTTGCTATTCTTTGGAAATCTGCATTCAATTTCCTGTATCTTTCACGATCTCCTTCGCATTTTGCTTGTCTTCTCTCCCCCGCTATTTGTAAGGCCTCATTGGTCAGCCACTTTGCTTTCTTGCATTTCTTTTTCATTGGGATGGTTTTCGTTGCTGTCTCCTGTATAATGTTACGAGCCTCCATCCACAGTTCTTCAGGTACTCTATCCATCAAATCTAAATCCTTGAACCTGTTCTTCACTTCAACTGTGTATTCATAAGGAATTTGATTTAGATTGAATCTTACTGGCCCAGTGGTTTTTCCTACTTTCTTCAGTTTAAGCTGGAATTTTGCTATAAGAAGCTGATGATCTGAGCCACAGTCAGCTCCAGGTCTTGTTTTTGCTGAGTGTATAGAGCTTCTCCATCTTTGGCTGCAGAGAATATAATCAATCTGATTTCGATGTTGCCCATCTGGTGATGTCCATGTGTAGAGTCGTCTCTTGTGTTGTTGGAAAAGAGTGTTTGTGATGACCAGCTTGTTCTCTTGACAGAACTCTATTAGCCTTTGCCCTGCTTCATTTTGATCTCCAAGGCCAAACTTGCCAGTTGTTCCTTTTATCTCTTGACTTCCTACTTTAGCATTCCAATCCCCTATAATGAGAAGAACATCCTTCTTTGGTGTCATTTCTATAAGGTGTTGTAAGTCTTCATAGAATTGATCAATTTCGGTTTCTTCAGCACTGGTAGTTGGTGCATAAACTTGGATTACTGTGATGTTAAAAGGACTGCCTTGGATTCGTATCGAGATCATTCTATCATTTTTGAAGTTGCATCCCAGTACAGCTTTCGCCACTCTTTTGTTGACTATGAGGGCCACTCCATTTCTTTTACGGGATTCCTGCCCACAGTAGTAGATATGATAGATATGATATGTAGATTACCTAGCCCCAGTTGTGGTGTCATGATTCCAAACCAACTTTATCCCTTTACCTATGAGGTGCAACTACCAAATGTCAGGTCCTAAAGTAGAATAATAAAATTTAAGTAGGAATCACTTGAATATCTCTTTTTAGAAATGTGTTTTGGAAACAGCCAACGAATTGAAATTGACCTACATCAAATAATATAAATATCCATTTTCACGATATGTTGTCTGAAACATTGTGAATTCCTTTTGACCTTGCTACTGTCAAGACTGGGGGGAAGACAAGGAAAATTTCTACACTTATAACCTATAGTGGAATTTTTGCACTGAGCATTGAAGCAATGTAATTTTCTGTGTGAAACCTTTTAAAGATAAAGAGGGTCTTTATATGAAACCATATGTTGTATCATTGGCAGTTACTCATGTGCAAGGGAACTAAGGTAAGTCATATGTGAATAGTGGCACGGCACCTTTGGAAAACTGAGATAATGCATGAACCCCATAAATGATTATGTTTCTATTATCGTTACCTCTGTTCTTCTGTTCCACTGCCAACTGTTTTTCAAGTGTTTCCCTCAGTTCTCGTTCCCTGAAAAGTTCCATTTTCAGCTCCGTCTTTTCCAGCTGGACTTGCTTCTCCTGAGCTCGAGCGTTGTCTATGGCAACTTTCAACAGGCCCTGTTGGGAGACAAAGTTCAATGGAGTAATCTTCTGAAATATCAAGCTACCCAATCCATGTTTGTTAGCTATGTAAAATCCCAATAGTAACCTGCTGGTACATTAGAACATGTTATCACATCATAGCACAGTTGCAGCATTGTGGAGAAGGAAACAACAGAAATAGTACAAAACCTCTTGATACTTTTATTTGTATAGTCAATAGAAACATTAAACTTATAGAAACATGCCACAAGCTTTTATGTGGAGGAGCTATCATTCCATGGAAGAGGACATAGTTTGCATGCAGGTTCAATCCCTGGCATTTCCCAAGTAGGATGGGGAGAGAATTGTGTCAGAAATCCCAGAGAGCACTTCAGCACTCCGCAGGTAAATGAGATTCTACTTCCAGAATAACAAAGACACAGAAACCATTCTGGTTTAAATGCCGCACTGTACACAGTAGTCTAGTTCTTTAAGTAACCTCTTTTGAGATCATAATTTCAAACAATGTGGTATTATAACAAGAAAAATGGCAAAAGTATCAGTAAATGCAAAAGCTCACAAGCAGACCTCCTTTACATTTTGACGATCCCTTCTTGTTGAACATTAAAATCTAGCTGCTATGGCAACTGCCATCTTTACTCAATCAGCAACATTCATGTACATGTTTCTTCTTCATCAGGAACAAACAATTAGTAACAAATGAAAGAGATCATTACATCAAGTGCCCTTTTAGATCACCCCAATTAAAACTTTAGTTTAGCTGTATTTTAATTCTAACATACCAAATTCTAATTTTCTGCTCTGATTGCTCTTGTTGACTTATCTTTGAAAGATGTACTCGCAGCGCAAAGCCTAGAGATTTATTTAGCAAGATGCCAATGTTGGCACCACTTAACGTGTTGATTGGTTGTATTATCAGTAGCAATGGAAAATAAATTACTATTAAACTATTATTGTCCTTGGCTGACAAAACACAATATTTTGCTGTTCTTTAAATATGAAACAATCATGGATAAACATGGAGAATAATGCTAAACTGCAACACTGATGGGTGTAATTTTACGTTAAGCACCTTTGCAAAGTGTGAAGCTGCTAAGAGCATGTTACGTTTTCATTGGGCTTCGACACCATATCTTCTCATCCACCCTATTCCCCTAACATATTTTTGAAACACTTTCTTCTAATGCTCCTAATGGTAATGCACTGTCTACTGCTGCTCATTATTGTCTGGAAAAATATTAGCATTTTTGGCTCTGAAACCCACTAGGGACAACTTACAACCTATGGAAAATGAACTTTCATTTTTAGAAGTTATATCCGGCACATCAGCAGGGCAGCCAAAATATTACACTTGGAGCCAAATTGATGCGTATGCAAAAATGTTACTGCTGCCAATGGCAACCCTAATGTGATGCACTTTGAAATAATAGGTATTAACTCATAGTCAACGTAGCAGCATAAGAGAAGGGGCAAATAACGTAGCCCCTAGGACCCTCAGATGCCTTTGAGCCATCAACAATAGTAGTAATTTCTGGGCTGTTTGGATTTGTGTGAATTCTCTCTAGACCCATTGAAAATATTTTTTACAAGACGCTTTGGCTAATCCTCTTCCGTGATATTAAATCAATGTGCTGCCAAACAATTGAAAATGCAGTGCAAACTAGGACTACAACATTGCACAGGTAGCTTGCTTGACTCTCTGACATCAAGAGCATTTAAAATGCCTAATGGGTGTAGGATTACTGCCCAGGACAGCAACACAGGGAAATATTTTCCTTCATGGAGACAAAGACTTACAGTGAAGTTGACCAATGGTAGTAAAACCAAGAAAGTCAGGTTTCTTTTAAGGTAATAAGGCTGTATCATAACAGGCTAATACTTTTGTACAAACCATTTGTACAAAACTCTCTAATCCCAATCTGGAAAGAGATTATGCATAGAAACTCTATCAAAATCACAGGGAGACATTAGAAGAAGAAGAAGAAGAAGAAGAAGAAGAAGAAGAAGAAGAAGAAGAAGAAGAACTTATGCTTGACCACTTGGCACTAGTACTATTAGATGCCAAAAGGTTCCATTTTGTCCCCCATGTTCTTTAATATCTATATGAAGCACCTGGCTAAGGTCATCTTTGGATCTGGAGTGCGGTGTCACCAATATGTGCATGAGACCTAGCTTGTCATCTAAATCAGGTGAGGCTGTGCAGGTGCTGAATTGGAGCCTGGGGGCAGTAACGGGCTGGGTGACAGCCTATAAACTGAGACAGATTTCTGTTAAAACGGAGGTGATCTGGAAAGGCAATTCACATGTCTGTGAAGTCAATCAACAATTGGTTCAAGAAGGAGTGGCACACTCCTTGAAGCACCAGGTCCATAGTCTGCATCTAGGGGCACCAGAGGCATGTAGTGCCAATCTTCCACTTACAGCTGGTTTGCCTTCTATGGCCATTCGTGACTGAGATAGACGAGTAACTCATGCTGTTTAGCCATATTTACAGCTACAATAATCTAAATGCAAGAAGGTCCAGAACCTATAAGTAGTGCAGAATGATGTTTCTAAGTATTGTTGTTTACAATAACCATATACCACTACAGGTAGGTAGCCGTGTTGGTCTGCCATAGTCAAAATAAAATAAAATAAAAAATTCCTTCCAGTAGCACCTTAGAGACTAACTACCTAAGTTTGTTCTTGGTATGAGCTTTCGTGTGCATGCACACTTCTTCAGATACCACTAGTTTTACAAGAGTTGCACAAACTGCCTGCATGAGTCCAAGCTGCAACAAGATAGCTCAGTGGGTAAAGCATTTGAGCATCTTTTATATATATATTATGTGATTAATATGTCTGGATTACCAATGTTTTATGGATGGGTTTTTTCCTTTCTTTCTATGATTTTATTGTCTAAATTATGCCAATAAAGGCTGAATGAACGAAGAAGTAACATTTTAATTTGGCCTTATTTCTTTTTTTCCATAGTAAGAAATGCAGTGTGTTGTTATGACTGGGCTAGGAGAGATGCAATTAAGCACTTACCTCCAAGAAACTGCAGTTGTTTGGGGCTTGTAGTGAATGAATGAATGTAATGCTGAATACAAGCTGCCCCAGGCTAGAAAGAGCAATTGTCATAGCTATATATAATTTTGTCATATAGGGAAAGATAGTAGGATGCCCAGTAGAAACATTTTACAGGCTGGTACGTGTCACTGTGGGGATGTGGGTGGTACTGTGGGTTAAACCACAGAGCCTAGGGCTTGCTGATTGGAAGGTCAGCGGTTCGAATCCCCGTGATGGGGTGAGCTCCCGTTGCTTGGTCCCTGCTGCTGCCCACCTAGCAGTTTGAAAGCACGTCAAAGTGCAAGTAGATAAATAGGTACGGCTCCGGTAGGAAGATAAACGGCATTTCCGTGCGCTGCTCTGGTTTGCCAGAAGCGGCTTTGTCATGCTGGCCACATGACCCTATCCCTTGGGCAAGAAGAGTAGGGGTGTTTCAACATGTTTTTGTTCTTCCCACAGCCAGTGAAATATAGCCATCTTGTTGCGTAAGGCAGTGTGGACCAAGTTCTGGACCAAGTGACCCGGGTTACAATAACGGCTTATACATCAAGGTAACTCTGTAGCTTTGGGTTAATCTTCGTCTCTCAGCCTAATCTATGTCACTGAGGAATTGTGGGAGGTCATGGAATAACACCACCCCAACATACATCTCATCTCACTAGAGGGAAGGTGGGATACAAATTTGATAAATATAAATTCATAAAGATTAATGCATTGTCTTAAAATGACATTTAACCCAAAACAATCAGTTGTGCTTTACAATTTATGCTGCTCACTGATAGGCATGTTTTTTTTTTAAAGAGAGAGTATAATGCCGATCTTTCTTGACTTTCTTTCTGACTCACTTTTATAGCTTTGATTCATCCTTCAAAGCAACTACTTAATTGGGTACACTTTCAGAATAATAGGTACAATCCAGCAGGTGACTGCAAATATGGCCTCAATGTGAATTGCTATGCGGTGCCACCAATGCGACTAGGACATACTGGGATGCATTCAGGATAATAAAGAGTATTTCTCATGCACCTAGGGCAGAACAATATATTATGTACAACTGCTTATCACAACCCCCCCATCTGCCAGTTACTTGGGGATAAGCAGTTTAGGGGAAAGGGTGACTTAAGAGTGCAGAACAAGCGCTCTGCAACTGTTCCTCAAAACTCTTTTGCCCTAAAAGAGAGACTCAGATATGCATTTAACCTTGCAAATGCAGAACTGCAGCAGAAAAGCTGCTTTATGCAACTGTAAAGGATTTATTTTACTTGCTCACGTGTTCCCACCTTGCATCTTAA
Source organism: Lacerta agilis (assembly GCF_009819535.1). NCBI lineage: Eukaryota > Metazoa > Chordata > Lepidosauria > Squamata > Lacertidae > Lacerta > Lacerta agilis. The sequence goes on along the minus strand of NC_046315.1, from coordinate 93,014,242 downwards.
AGGAATTAATATTCACTTTATTTGGGATGGCTTTTTAAAACCCAAATCTTAATTTGTTCCCTCCTTGCCATTTTCAGATCATTTCCACCCCACGCAAACACCTTTTATCTCTGCTGACTGCTTTTATACTGCTCTTCTGATTTGTGTTGCTTTTATTGTTTTTTCTTTTAATTCCTTAAAAAAAATCCTTTACTTGTCTACATGCTGAAATACTCTTCAAAGGCCCTCCTCCAGCTGCCTCTGCTACATGAAGTGAGGTGGGTGTAAAAAAAAGGGTGAGTTCCCAAGTGGACTCACCTGGCACCCACACCTGTCTTTTAGGCTATCATCCTAGTAATTTACCTGGGCACAATACCCATGAGCTTCTACCCATGTAAACATGCATAGGATGCATGGGATCAGGAAAATACCCTTTTAATCTATTTTCTCCTTATTATTATTGTTTTTATCCCTGCCTTTCACAGTTTTTTTCTTTGTTTTATTAGCTATTACCCTAGAAATCTTAAAGGGTGGAATAGAAGAGTTTTAAATATAGAAAGTACATTTTTGTTGTTCAGTCGTGTCTGACTCTTCGTGACCCCATGGACCAGAGCACGCCAGGCACGCCTATCTTTCACTGCCTCCCGCAGTTTGGCCAAACTCATGCTAGTCGCTTCGAGAACACTGTCCAACCATCTCATCCTCTGTCGTCCCCTTCTCCTTGTGCCCTCCATCTTTTCCAACATCAGGGTCTTTTCTAGGGAGTCTTCTCTTCTCATGAGGTGGCCAAAGTACTGGCCACCTCATGAGAAGAGAAGACTCCCTAGAAAAGACCCTGATGTTGGGAAAGATGGAGGTATCCAGTGAAGGTGGAGGTATCCAATGAAGAGTGGTATCCAATGGGTGCTACACCGTCGATGCAAGTCAACTGCAAGTGGAATATGGAAGGAGGCAGTTTTAGGCCATTTCTTCACTACCTGCAATCTTCTGTAAGTCCCCCCTCCCAAATCATCTCCTTTCACACCCTTCTTCTTCTTCCTAAGGTACCAGGGTGGGTTACATAAAAAAACCATATTGTTGCCATCCATCTGTCTTGAGAAACAATGGAGTGCACCTCCGGGAATGAAGCCAAGCCATGGTGTTAGCAGCACCAAAGTGACCTACCCAGGGTGCAAGCCTGGGCTGTGTGTCTGGAGGTCTTGGGCTGCCCAGTAGGGCGTGTTGAATTTTTCATTTTTAAAAATCCTGATTTGAGGGGTGTTAAAAAGTTGTGGTATGATTAGGTAATTTGAAATATATTTTGGTTACTCGTAAATATTTAGGTCTTGCTTGGTAAATATCTATGTGAAAAGTTCCTACTTTTTAATTTTTTAAAAAATTTTCTGTCATTTAAACGTATATGTTATTCCCAAATTTTCATGAAAACAGATGTTGATAAGTGCCTAAAATTGATTACAAGATATTGTAGTTCTGTTAAATATGTATTGTAGTTATCTGTATTATTAATATTAATATTATTAATTATTAATATGTAGTTATCTGTATTATTAATATTGGGTATGTTTAGCCTGGAGAAGAGAAGGTTAAGGGGTGATATGATAGCCATGTTCAAATATATCAAAGGATGTCATCTAGAGGAGGGAGAAAGGTTGTTTTCTGCTGCTCCAGAGAAGCGGACACGGAGCAATGGATTCAAAGTACAAGAAAGAAGATTGCACCTAAACATTAGGAAGAACTTCCTGGCAGTGAGAGCTGTTCGGCAGTGGAATTTGCTACCAAGGAGTGTGGTGGAGTCTCCTTCTTTGGAGGTCTTTAAGCGGAGGCTTAACAGCCATCTGTCAGGAATGCTTTGATTGTGTTTCCTGCTTGGCAGGGGGTTGGACTGGATGGCCCTTGTGGTCTCTTCCAACTCTATGATTCTATGATTATACAATGGTATGTGATTTCTTTTTTGCTTTCTACAACCAGTGATAACTGCTTCACTATGACTACAAAGAAGAGAACAAGGCAGGGAGCATTCACACATGTGAGCAACCTTATTGGAAGTGGAAGAGACATGTTGCCTTCGGAATTACCAACTTTGCGAGACATGTTAAGATATGGACTGTTGCTGAGAGAACAAAGTAGTGAGGATATGAGAAACTATCCAGCTGCCAGTGTTGCAAAAGACATATATCCTAAAGTACTTGAAAAATGGGAACGAGCAAACTGTTCTTTTGTTTTCCCTGTTGTGAATTCAAGAGTTACAGTATTAGCAAAGATTCAAGAAAGTTGAGAGCAAGCAAAAAACATATCTCTTGGAAGGGGCAAGTTAGATATTAAAGAAGCCTTTGCTTCAAAACTTGACAAGCTCTTTGACATTCTCAATTGCAAATGTGAAATCATTATGTGCTCTGAATTTGGCTGTGCTACACATTGCACAAAAGAAGCTCATATTAATTGTACATGCTCTAAAGACAAGAAGATCCCAGTGAAAGAACTTGCTTTCATTAAAGGCCAGAGAAACAAGATTGGTTCTATTGGACCACACCAAATTGGTTTGCCAGATTTTCCAGAACATAACAGACTGATAAAGAAGCAAAAGCGAGGAGAAGTTGAGAGAACAAGACTTGCTGATGCTGAATATAAAAAGGAATGCTTGCAGACTTCTTCACTTCCATCACATGAAGAAAGTTCCTCCAGGGTTGGAAATGAGGAAAAAGAATCTGATACAGAAGATGGAAGTGAATCAAATTATGATTTAGCAGCTCCTTCAACTTCTAATGGAGAGAAACAGTACAATACATTAGATATACCTAATGTTACTATGCAGAGCATCAGATACGGTGTTGGTCTTCGTGCCACAGCTGCAATTACCACCGCTGCATTTATTGATACTGGCTTGATCACTGAAGAAAATACGAAACTTGTTGTTGACCACAATAAAGTAAAGAGACCGCAGGAGAAATTGATGTCATCATTAGACAATGAATTTGAAGAAATTTGTAAGAAGGGTCAAATTGATTGCGTATTTTTCGATGGTCGTGAAGATTCAACTAAAGTTATGCTGAAGGCTGAAAATTTAGAGCAGCAGTTTCCCAGTACTATGAAAGAACAACATTATTCAGTTTGTAGTGAGCCAGGTGGGAGATACCTTTATCACTTTACACCAGAGAAAAGCTCAAAGAATGAAAAACCAGCTGAAATAATTGCTGACAATTTACTGAATTTCATGAAAGAGAAAGGTATTGATAAAAAAATACAAGCAATTGGAGGTGATTCAACAAATATTAATACTGGCTGGGAAGGTGGCATCATGCACTGGGTAGAAGTCAAACTAGGCTGCAAACTTAACTGGCTAGTTTGTGCTCTTCACACCAACGAGTTACCTCTTCGCCATTTAATCACAGCCCTTGATGGGAAGACTTTGTCAAACAACAAGTAGACAGGTGACATTGGTAAAATGTTAGATGCAGCTACAGAGCTTGATATTGATCCTAAATTTCCAAAAATTTCAATTGGAGTACCTGTTATTGAACTCAGTGACAGTATTGTGAAGGATCTGTCAACCGATCAAGCGTTTGGATATAGAATTACACAGGCCATAAGAGCAGGTAAACTTCCCAGTAATCTGGCACTTGTTGAAATTGGACCAGTGAGCCATTCAAGGTGGCTTACAACAGCAAACAGACTTTGTCGCTTGTGGGTTTCCAAACATGGCCTAAAAGGCAAAAACCTCAAGAATTTAAGGCTGATTGTAGTATACATCGTTGGTGTGTACTATCCATGTTGGTTCAATATCAAAGTAAAACATTTGTGGATAGAAGGCCCACATCATTTGTTGTTTCAATTGCAACAGCTTAGAATGCAAAACAAGGCTGTAGTAAATGCTGTTTTGCCGACTGTTAAGCATTCAGCGTGGTATGCATTTAGTGAAATGTTAATTCAGACACTGCTGTGCTCAAATAATAAGGAAGAAAGGAGAGCTGGAATTCAAAAGATCATCAATTTGAGAGGTGGCAATGATGCTATATTTGGAGACCTTTCAGTACGTCCAAGGAAGATACCTCTGCTTCAAACTTATTGGAGTTGATAGACTGGTTTGATGGAGTTGATGAGCCTCCATTAACATGCAAAATGACCTTGACAGAAATAAAGGAAATAAAGGAATTTATTGACAAGCCTATGCAAGTTCCTCAGTGGCCTTGTCATGGTCAAGGGATTGAAAGATGTGTGAAACAAGTCACAGAGGCTGCAGAGAGGCCAAGAAGCAGGTTGTCGGCTTTTGTCAAGAAATGAATCAAAACAGGACTTGATGAAACTTGTTATTAATTCCAATTAATGTTATTCTTTTTTTTTTTACTATAATAGGACGTTATAAGATAAAGTGATGATATGTTGTTACAGCTGGAAATAAAATTTCTTTATATTTTCGCTTGTATAAAATGATTAAAAACTTTAACTTCGCTTCAAAATGCTAGTTTTTGGCTTTTTTTTAGTGTATTTCAAACAAATCTCAATTTACCAAGCTAATCATCAACCAATCATAAAAATAATTGCAGATTTGGATTCCTTGTGTGCAATAACATATTTTTAGACCCCCTCATTGAGCAAATTCGCAAAATAAATTTTTCCGTCCTTAAATGACACGCCCTACTGCCCAGACAACAAGACCCACCCCCTTGGCCTTGCTGATGTGGTTCAAAGGAAAGCAGAGCAAGACGTTTGGCACCTGCTTGGCTGCAGGAGTTGCTAGAAGTAGGCATGCAAAGCACCATCCAACCATCTTAGGGACTCCACTCCAGATTGGTGTAGTGTTTACTCCTTACCTCCCGCAAGGCAGCAGAAGTTTAGGGTCAGAGTTTTCCTTATCCTAGATGTGCTGCACATAAAGAAACTGCCTTATTGACGGTAGGGCCCACTTTTGGTCTCATCTGCTCAATCTACCTAACTCACCAAGGACTTGAGATCCATCCACTACCCTCACCTGGTTTAGTCAGCCAGCTGAAGCTGATCCTGGCGTCCGGCCACAGCTGCATGCTAGCAGCTTCTAGGAGCCACAGGCGAGATCTGAGTGCAGGGTGGGGACCAAAGGTGGATAAACTACCCCAGAAGAAGCGCAATGTGCCCCTACCATAGGTACTACAATATAATTTAATAATGTATTATTGATATTCCTCCCCTAACACCCAATACACCCAAAAACAATATTAAAAACAATTCAAAACATTATTTTCTGTCAGTGGAACAATACCCATTGAAATACACCCATATGCTGTATTCTTTATTTGCTGTAACCCACCATGGAAACACACTGAGAGGTAGAGTATAAATTCCTAGAAATACATAATATTAATAATGGCTGCTTTTGTATTTTCCTATCTTGTTTTTTCCAGGGGGGTTAATTAATGATTTTAAATGGCCTAGCAAACTCTTTAGAGAGAATACTTCTGCTTATGGATTGTTTGTTTGCCATCTTACCAAACGTTATTTTGAACTCTCTGTTCCCTCTCTGTTCTCTGACTGCTTCATTGTCATAACTCACGCATGGCTATTTTGTACGCCAACCAACATAAATACACAGGAAGTAAGATAGATGTACCCAACTACTTGTAACTTTCCACTCTCATTAGCATTCTGGTGAAGAGAATGTCATTCTCATAAATGTTTGCAGAAGGCAGATAAAACGGTACTGAATACAGTCGGTGCTAAATTGCAGCTTTTGTTTGATCTAATACTTGCAAATTATTTTGCAATATTCATATCTTGTTGCAGTACAGGAAACTCCCAAGTGCAAATGCAATCATTGGGGTTTTTTTTTTTAATACATGACTTCATCTTGCACACTTTTTCTTAATTGAAGAACCATTTTGTTCATGAACAAATCTATTTGTATTTTAAAATCTCATGTTCACGTAATTCATCTGATTTTTATTATTATTAAACTGGCTTTGTTTATTTCATCCATTGACTGATAATGTACAACTCTGAGTTTAAAAGAGTACTGGCAACTATTTGCAATTATATGACTTGAAACAATTATTCCATTAATTAATTGCTTAGATTTAAATAAATTTGCGAAGAATTGCCAAAACATAAATATAACTGCATTTTAAGCTACCAAAGGAAGTCTAAAATACTGTAGAATGAACAATAGTTGCTTCTCAAGGGAAAATGCTACTTCTGTTTCCCCCCCCCCCCCATTTTGTATTAAAATAAGAAACTAACATTAAGGCTTAATTCTTGTTGGCGTGGTAAATTCAAGAGATATACCTAGAATTTTCCCAGTAGTAATTTTCCCAGTTTTCCCAGTAGTAATGTACGGAAGTGAGAGCTGGACCATCAAGAAGGCTGATCGCCGAAGAATTGATGCTTTTGAATTATGGTGCTGGAGGAGACTCTTGAGAGTCCCATGGACTGCAAGAAGATCAAACCTATCCATTCTCAAGGAAATCGGCCCTGAGTGCTCACTAGAAGGACAGATCCTGAAGTTGAGGCTCCAGTACTTTGGCCACCTCATGAGAAGAGAAGACTCCCTGGAAAAGACCCTGATGTTGGGAAAGATGGAGGGCACAAGGAGAAGGGGACGACAAAGGATGAGATGGTTGGACAGTATTCTCGAAGCTACTAACATGAGTTTGGCCAAACTGCGGGAGGCAGTGAATGATAGGCGTGCCTGGCGTGCTCTGGTCCATGGGGTCACGAAGAGTCGGACACGACTGAACGACTGAACAACAACAACAATACCTAGAATCTGGATTGAAGTGACAGCTAGAATTCCACCCCCACAAAACCCCTTTCTTCACATGCTACTGTTTGGGGGATATGGGTGAAAATAGGGTGACTACCAGTCAGTGGTCTCTGGGGTTCTTCTCTTGGCAAGGGCAATGAATATAGTTTGCCCCAGTCTATAAATGTGTTCCCCAAATGCTATTGAAACGCCCCCCCCCTCTGTTTTACTACTTGCAAATGGGGTGACAAAATGAAGGGGATGCCTTTCAGCTGGGCCCTATTTATACGACTTCATACTTCTGCTGGGGATTCGCATTATGGCATTCTTGTTCTTGTAAATAAATCAGATAGAAATGTTAAACATGTGCAGGAGAAGGGATATTCACCTAGCCTGCTTGATATGCTAATTTTGAAAGTGGGAGAAAATTCTCTGTATGAACAAGGATTTCATCATGTGAGCCTGTTCCAGCAGGCTTAAGTGGTAGGTAGACCCCAGGCTCAGGTCTGCCATATCAGTGAGTACTAGGCTCCAAAGAGCAGGCATGCCCTGAACTTGCAGCCCATCAATTAAAATTTGCCCTCGCCGATTAAAATGAACTTGCACAGATAATCTTTTGAAGCTTTAGCTGATTAATCTATGATTAAATCTTGCAACCCAACCCTAGTTTAAAAATGGGATACAATTCCCCCCGTTTTCCTACTAATAAATGGACAGAGCTGCAGAGACTACATAATCAACCACCGAAGATGCATTGGAATACATAATAATACTTCAAATAATGACTTGGTGCATGAGCTAAAAGTTGTGACTTCAAAGGGCCCTTCTTCCTCTCATATGCAGGGCTTAATATATTACTTCCTGGTCTAATCAAACCATAATTTTGCGGGGACATCTGAACTTGCAAACTATGATTTGGGATAACAGTCCAAGCCAAGGCTACAAACCATGATTTGATCCTGGTGTGTAACACTCACATATTTGCCACTTCAGGCATGGCACATTAAGGCCTGATTAGCAGAGGACAGATCCTGAAGTTGAGGCTCCAGTACTTTGGCCACCTCATGAGAAGAGAAGACTCCCTAGAAAAGACCCTGATGTTGGGAAAGATGGAGGGCACAAGGAGAAGGGGACGACAGAGGATGAGATGGTTGGACAGCGTTCTCGAAGCTACTAACATGAGTTTGGCCAAACTGCGAGAGGCAGTGAAAGATAGGCGTGCCTGGCGTGCTCTGGTCCATGGGGTCACAAAGAGTCGGACACGACTGAACGACTGAACAACAACAAAGCAGAGGCAGAGGTGGAAGGGATCAGGAGAGGATGGAGCACTTGGGCCCATGCCTTCAATACAGCCAATACTCAGACTTAAGTAACAGTTGAATTGCTGAGCTACAACAAAAGCAGTATTATGGATATTCACAAGGAGTGGGTCAGGTGAGGCGCTGGGGGGGGGGCAAACCGGCAGGAGCACCAGACTGGACCTGCCAGTGCAGCCACACAGCCCCAACCTTGAAGCCACCTCACCCCTTCCTTTCCCAGTGGCACTGTCACTGCCACTGAGAGGCTATTGTGATAGGTCCACCTTTCCAGTTGAGCTCCTCCTCCTCAGGCTTCCTTTCCCAGTGGCACTGTCACTGCCACTGAGAGGCTATTGTGATAGGTCCACCTTTCCAGTTGAGCTCCTCCTCCTCAGGTAAACTGGCAGGTTTCTGTCATGCTGTAAAATGACCATTCTGGAAAAAAGCACTATTGAATTATTGTATTTTAATATTGTGTTGGAAGCCGCCCAGAGTGGCTGGGGAGGCCCAGCCAGATGGGCGGGGTATAAATAATAAATTATTATTATTATTATTATTATTATTATTATTATTATTATTATTGGCGTGGAACCACCAAACAACATTGTGGGCTAGGCCACCACTTTTTTGATTACATATGTAAGTAGGCTTTGGGTATTTATCCTGAATCAACCAGCGTGACAGCTGGTTGTTTTGCAGTGTCGATCCTGGGTTGAGGCTCTCCCAGACGGGGTGACCCCTTCAGGATTGACATTTTGGTGGTTGTTATGGCCCACTGACCCCCGACTGGGCTTCCAGGCAGAAGCAGCTCCCCCTGGACCCCTTTAACGGGGTACCCCTGCTTCATGGAAGTTCCCAACTCCCCCCACCCTGCCTAGACTAAGGATGCAATGCAATGCCTCATCTGCCAACAAGTTGTGACAATTGCTATGTGGTAGGCAAAACCTTCCAGACGAGCTTGATTTGTCTGCAGGCAATTCCTCCTTGGCCCCAATACAGCGACCAAATATTTCCATAGCAAGGTCATAAGCAGAACCTGCCCACCCATCTTTGTGCAGGGTTGGGTACAAATAATAAATTATTATATTATTATTAAACATAGGATAGGAGGATGGGGAATCCAGGTCTGACTGAGCTGACAGTCTGGACCTGAGTGAAAACCAGGGGTGGAAGTCTTCCCTCAGGTCTGCCACTACCTGCTTGCCTGTGATAGGTCTGTTAAAATGCAGCTTGTTTGTGATAGGTCCGTTTGACTACAAACCTCCCAGCAACCTGCCTGGCTAGAGGAGGACGGAGTGTCATCTCTCAACAGTCAAGTGGGGCCAGAAACTCTCCCCGGACTCAAAGCACAGTCACCATCCTACAAACGTTAGTGGTCCTTATTGCACTGCAGTCGAGAATTGGGGTGAACCTACTTTTGGGTGCAAATCATAGTATGACACTAAAAAAAAAAAAAAAGCTCCAGCAATATTTAGCTCTAAGAAAATGATTAATAGGGCTAAACCATAGAAATTATCAAAACCATACTCTTCACACATTGCAGTCAAATCCTATACATGTTTATTCAGAAGCAGGTCTTAGGCTGCAATAAGACCCATCAAACCCAATGAGATTTTTTTCTGAGTAGACACATAGTAAGATTATGCTTTTTTAACCTCTATAGATATACTTCTAAACTGTCAACTCATTAAAAATATCATGGTGGTATGCAATAAAACAGACGTATGATTGCTATTATTGCTTCAGAGACATTAACATGGAATATTCTGTATATATCAATAAATTATCAGTTGCACATGGGATGCTCTCTTTTCACCATATCTGAAAATCTGATTAAATCTATGATTAGAATAACACTACTGTTTTTGGATAAACAAACGATAACACGACTTTTTTGTGGTTTATGAGTACACGAACGCTCTAGATATATTGCTGCCTACCTGCATAAATGAGGTCCTGATGTGCTGAACAGGTTTCTAACAGTTCGACAGATTGAACCAAGCTTGGAAGCTCAGCACTAAATGCAATGAACCTGCTTAAATGAGTAAAGAAGGAATTGATGCTACTATTTCTTCGTTAATCTAACAACTGTTTCTTCTCTTCTGTTATTTGTACTGGGAGGAACTTTCACAAAGATTCCGTTTGAAGGTTTATACACAGAGGACACAGCTGGAAGGAGTATGAGATGGCTCCATTTTTTATTTTTTATTTGCACATGGCTGTTGATAAATGCAACACAGAGCCTGGTGGTGGCAGAAATTCCACCAGCCACATGCACGATCAGTTTACTTGTGGGTAAGCCCCTTCTTTTTCTCCACCTAATCTCAACTATGCTAGCATGCCCTGTAATATGCTAGTCAAAACCCTGAATAACGTTCAAGTCAGACTGCAGTATACATACAATAGATGAGCTGACTGCTGCAAAGGAAATCTGCAGAAAATTTTGTAATGCCCTTTGAAGTCTATTCTTTGAAGATAGTACTGAAATGAGCTTATTTGTAACAGAAATGCCTTTCTTATTAATGTCTTTTATATTAAGGCGTATTTTCCATAGATTAACATGTCATTTCCACCTTGGCATTAATTCAGTTTAAAATAACTATTTATTTTAGCAGGTTTTCTCTATTTAGCACCATCAAGAAAGTTAAACAGATCACTACAAATCATTACTGCGTAATAGAAAAAGCATTTTAGGTAAAATACTGGAGCCACTTTCATCTAACTCTGCATCAGTTCAGCATTATAAGCCATATTTTATGTACTGCATTTAGGTGATTTTATAAACTCATTTGATTACCGTGCTGCCTTTAATACTTGAAATTCCTGAAATAATTTTCCGCAGTCTTATGAACTAGTTAAAGCTCAACTGATTGTATTCATGTCGACAGTTCGCTGACTGTTTTATCTGTATTGTTTTACACTGATCTGCAAGGAAGGCCTACCTGGATGTTAGTCAGAAGGGTTTCTATGGAGGACAATCCATCAGGAAATAGAAAAGGAGATGGAAAACCTGGAGGTAGCGGCTGCCCGTGCCCAGTTAGCGAAAGTTTGTCAAGGCTGTCTCTTGCGGTTGGTGTGGAGAGCGGGGTCTCATCTGTATGTGATTGAAACAAAAATATAGAACAAGTTACGCTTGTCTGTTTTTATTAGACCTCAGTAATGGCTTCCCTAGTGGTTTCCAGAACATTTATTGCAAATTGGTTCCTGCTATCAGGAGAAAATGCTTTCTGCTGAATTTTCTTTAATGAAAAAGCTGTGGAGATACAACAAGATAACATTAATGAGTAACTTTATAAGCCTTTTAAATGCAGTCTCTAATGAGACTGAGTTTACAGTGCCATAGAATCTTTTTAAAACAAATATTATCTCACATATACTTGTGATAATATATTTAGGCTGACTTTATGGGCACCTTCCCAATTATCTCATTTTAGTCTGTGCACTATTTGGATTGACAATAGAATATTTCCGAGGATGATACATATTTTATATCGCAGCAGTGTGTTTTATGCGAAGATGATTCTCAATTAGTTAACCCATAATCAACCATCTCCTTGATTTAGGAAGTGCATGTAAAAATAAACTTCCATGTATACAAACACACATAAAGGGGGCAAGCAGCTATGGGGACACACACCCAGTGGTTTTGCACACACGTTGCTAGATAGATGGATGCTGCTGTCAGCTCCAACAACTATGCTGGACGTTAGGGAATCATTTCCAGGTATCCCTCCCACTCCCCTGGTCCCAAAAGTGCCAATCATCTCTTGAGTGGGGGCCTCATGAATGTGAACATTCATGCAGGTGCTACTATACATGGCAATATTTCCACTGGAATTTGAATTAAGACTGAGTGTTAAAAACAAAAAACCCCAACCCCCCAAAGTTACATATTTTAATTACTTTTAGAAAGTAACACATTTAACATATTTTTTCTCCACTTTATGTGTAGGTGAGTATGCACATAAGGTACACTGGCAACGTGGGAGGTTTTCTATATACTTCATAATATTGCAGTTGCCTTGTATCTCTTCCACAATCTAAGGAAAGGCCTTGAAAAGTGTTGCTGCATATGCCCCTGATTTGTATATGAGATAGAACCGTGCCACACCGTATAAAAACCAAGGGAGGAATTCAGTGTCATAAACGCATAGCAGAAGGAACGACCTCCCTCTCCTCCCCAACACACTGTTCTGGGGGTTCACCCAGTGGGGCCCCCCCCCAGCCAACTTTGGAGGTAAGGGTTGCGCCATTGTGGGAGAAGAGGGGGAGAACTCTCTTGCTCAAGAATAAGCTCTTTTCTGTTGTTCATCCTCCAATTAGGGTACTCCCAGTTCCTGCTTCCTCCCAGCTGCCTCCACTTCCACTGCTACCACTCTCATCTGTCTATCCTTTGCTGTCTCCTTCCAGCAACCCCTTCTGCCTGTTGCCTTGCCTCTTTCTTCTCATTTTTCTTCCTGATTCTTTTTGTCCTGCCTCTGCCAGGAACCTATGCATTGGTTATTGAAAGCTGCTGGGCAGCGTCTGATTTGAACAGATCGTAAAGGTAAAGCAGCAGTGTGAATCCAGCATGTCCCGCATCTGCACTACTGGATTCTAAGTCTTTCTTGGAACCACCCTTCCACGCCCTGTTTTTTTTTTTTTTTTTGAACCAGTGCATACATCACTCAGGCATGCAGGTACCTTGTTGCTATGTGGCCATGTTTTCGCGCCAATACCGTTGGCATGTATTAGAAAGAGTGGTATCTGTCACCCTGTAAGTTGGATGCTCACACAGATTCATTCCAGGATCCTCCATACAATAGGTTTATTCAGCATTTCTTCTGATATGCTTGTACAAATATTACACAGTGGTTAGATATGCTTGGTCTTTATTGAGCCTTTGCTATATTTTGCTTATTGGGTCCACATACAACAGTGAGCGTTCACCCTGCATTCATTCAGATTTGCTTGTGGCGTGTTTACACATCTCCCCATTAATAATTTGTCCCACATTTCCCAATGTATTTTCCCCTCACTTTCCTACCTGCAAACCATCAATTTATTTGTAAGAATTAGTTTGTTGTGCTAAGGTGAGAGAGCACTTTAATTGCACAAACCTGCTTTTTCGCAGCATGCTTTGAATCCTCCTGCAAAATACTTGCTTCACTTTGTCAATGACTGCATACACATGTAGTGAGAAGCCATAGTTTAACACTAAATGAATGAGCAGAAAGGGGCCCTACCTCCACTCTTTCACAGATCCCTGGCTTTCACTGAAGACCAACTTCAAGCTGGCTTGTTGAAACAAACTAGAGTTTATTATAAATCACAATTCCTGGTTCACATGTAAGGCTAAGTCAGAAGAAACTGAATTCTGGTTTATTCACCCTCTTGAAGGAAATGGAAGCACTTGAACCCCCAGAGACTCACGCACATCATGCTAAACCACGGTTTAGTGCTTTGTGTTAACCCTACAAGTATATACAAGCCTTTAAACGAGTACATAATTGTTACTAACTTTAAACATTTCTGCTACATTCACCGCAATGCTTGTGAAGCTTCTCTTACATTCTTTCCTCCAATCAAAAGCAAAAAATAACATAAGCATTCCTAAAATGGTACTGAATTGCATTCATTCCAGTGACTAAACACCATTTTTACTGATTAACAGTGGTTTCATTGAACCACAGTGTAGAAATAAGAGACTTGAACTCAATCTGAACTTATTTTAATGAATGTTTAATTTAAGGAAAAATAATCTGACATAAAGTGACTTTGTTTTCTTTATGTCCCATGTGAAATAAACTTTGAATGCGACTGTATTTGAAGCAAAACAAATGTACATATCATACACAGGAAGAGTGGATATTTGGGGATGTGAGATAAGCTATGACCGAGGGAATTTTTAAAGGGGGGGGGAAGGTTTTAAAGGGAATAACAACACATACTGTAAATATTAGCCAATTAAAACACAACCATAGATCACAGTAGCAAAAGGATACTACTCTTGCCATTAAAGTACTTCAAAATATGACCAAGAGCTCTCCATTGCAATGCTGTTAAAATTATGTTAAAGTGAATGGATGCTCAAGGCCTAAACCTCTTTGAACAAACCCATCCAAGGGACAATACACATTTCTGCTATAACCCTATTCACACATTTCTGCCGCACCTCCTACCACTGACCTCTTTCTTCTCCAACAATCACTGGGGAAAGTGAGCAGAAAGCCTGACACCTCAGCTCATGTTCTCAAGCAAAGGATTTGCCTGATCATTTGTGAGTAGGAGCTCAAACATCAGGATTTCTCCTCACGCAACCATGCATAGCATGTAGCTACTGGGGGGAAAGGGATAATGTTGGGTTGGGGCAAAAAACAGGGGCGGAGCAAGGTGGGTACGTTGGGGTGGTCCGCCCCTTTTGCCACCCTAGAGGGGGTGACACTCAGCGTGCCCCCCGCCCCGCAATGCCTAAGCCAAGCCCCGCTGCCCGGTAAAAGCGCACGCCGACGGCTTGCTCACAAACCTGCTCGGCGCGTGCTTTCTTTTTTCCAGCTGTGGCGGACAAGGGGCAGGCCAGGGATGGGTGTCAGCTGCTGACGCCCCTCCCTGGCCCGTCCCTCACCTCTGCCCGCTCCGTAGTGTGCATGCGTCACTACAGAGCGACGCTGCGCATGCGCGCTATGGATCGGCGCCGCGGCAAACCCCGCGAGCAAGCCGCGGAACAAGACAGCCTCGCTTCACAGCTTGCTCGTGGGGTTTGCCGTGGCACAGCTCCATACGTGCGCCACGGAACGACACCCAGCCCCCGGGTTTGCCGCTCCAGGTAGCCAAGTGGCTTCGTTCGCCAGTGGCTAAAAACATGGACCCACATGTTTATGTCCTACACATGAGCAATGCATTAGTAGGATTTCTAAGTCCTTGTTATAAACCCATCATCTCATCTGAGAAGGCTGATTGAGGAACTGTGTAAATTGTGTATTTTGGAAGCCAGCAACTGTTGGATATTATAATAGTACATCCGTTAATGCACAAAGTCAAGAATGGACACCCCTATTTTCATTCGAAAAATGTTGGAGGTTATGAGCAGGTGGAAAACAGCTGTATGAATTGTTCTTTATTCTTGGTGTATATGGCTGAATGCAGAGATGTGCTGGCGAAAGAAATTTGGGCAGTAGCATTGTTCTGTGATTTGTTGTGGGAGCATGCATTTAGCACATGTTAAATGCCCATTAAGTTGTGGGCTTGCATTTTCTTTGGAGAAGTGACAATGCAACAGAATTATATATATATGAAGTCTGTAAGCTGTAAGTATGAAAATACATGAAGGTGCAGTAGTATCAAAAACACACGTCACATTGGGCAGACATTAAATTTGACACCTGAAAAGAGTAACAACTGTCACTGGAAGAGCAGAACTGCTCACTCAGGGCCTTACCACCACATCACCTTCCCTCAAGACTCCTACAATTTGTAATCTTGCATGTTCATACGGACAATATTCGTTGGCAAGAATGTTTCCAACAAAAAGCTAGAATATTATGATGTATGAATCTAAGTGCCACTTCGATTTCTCCTTAAATTGTAATTAAGTACTTGAGATTATATGTGAAGGATAAGGAATATACATATTTTTGTGGTTTTAGGTGCATATTAAATGTAAGGTTTTTGACATGTGTTTCATTATCAGTCTTAGAGAATAATTATTTGCCCCAAAACAAAGCCCCAGGGAGAAAAAAATCTTCAAGTAGAACAGCTGGTATTTTGCAAGTCTCAGATGATGAAGATATAATATTAATGTGTGAAAACTCTTGTATATTAAATGATCTTTTTTGTTTTTACTTAGTTGTTACAATATTTTGTTTCAAACCTCAGCAGAAAAAAATGATCAAAATGGCATATTTAGAATATACATAAGCTGTTGCCTAGCAAATATTAAATTCTGAATATCAGAAAGAAAACCTGGGTTTTAATTAATTAACATAAATTCCTATATTGTAACAACTTAGCTTAATGGACAAAGGGCTAAGAGGACAAGAGGAAAGCCCCCTATCCCAGTATAACAAGTCTGACTATTTAGGGAGTGACATTCTGAAATGTATAGGAATTGTGCTTCTGAACCTGTTGTTAATTGAGACCTGCAATCTGCGGATTAGCTCCAATACCGTTTTGCTATGTCTACACTATTAAAAGACAGTTATCCTAGCCCAGAGGAACTTCACACCAGCAAGCAGGTTTCCATGTGTGCATCAGGAACCGTGAGTGTAAATTAGATATATATCCAAATTAGAAGGTGTATATCTGTACAACATGACTTCCAAGGAGAAAAGCACTATAGTCTCATTCCTGGCCTTCTATAAGCAAGACTTGTGTGTTTGAGGACATTTTCCCCAAGCTTATTTAGTATTACATCCCGAGTCCCCATAACTGAATACAGTTTGCCAACCATACTAGGCACTTCGGAAGGTCACAATTTGCATAGGCCTGAAATTACCAAATCCCAAATAATTTATATCAACAGGACTGAGCCTAACTTCATACTCTTGGATACCCTATATCAGGGGTGGCCAACTCCCAAGAGACTGCGATCTACTTACAGAGTTAAAAATTGGCAGTGATCTACCCCCTTTTGGGGGGGTTCAGGTCAAAGTTGTTAAGCTTTTTTGGGGAGGAGGAAGGCCCATTTTTTAGGCTTTCAGATCAAAGTTGTTGTTCTTTTTTAGGGAGAAGGAAAGCCCCATTTTGGGGGAGTGCAGGGCAAAAAAGTGAGGTTTTTTTTAGGGAATCCAAAGTTGTTGAGCTTCTTTGGGGGGAGCCAGTGATCTACCAGTGATCTACCACAGGCATCCAGTGATCTACTGGTAGATCACAATCTACCTGTTGGACGTGCCTGCCCTATATCAACTGGTGCCTGTGAGGAGGAACTCCCACTCACATATGTCTTTCTGAATACATGGAGTATAGTAAGCAAAGCTTGATGCAAAAGGCTGAGATCCATTCCTCTCTTGGACACATGAGCACTTGAACTCTCAATGTTTTCCGTTATACAGTGCAACCCTAAACATGTTTACTCGGAGCTAAGTCTCACTGAATTTGATGGGACTTGCTCCCACTTATGTTTAGGATTACAGCCAGAGTTCATTAACCTACTGAGAAGTTCTTCTCGCGAGCAACACTGAAATGAATGGGGCTTGCCTTCGGTGGGGCTCTTACGCAACTCCCATTCATCCCAGTGAGTCCCATTGAGAACAACTTCCCTGAGAATTCCTTCCTATTGCACACAGCCCTCCACAAGGCTACAAGCACATACCTCAGCGTGATGTGCTCATTTCATTGTTTGCTCTTATTATTCACCTTTCACAGATATGCCAAAACTAAAAGGAACTAGCAATGTTAATCAGTGTGTTCATAAACAAAATTCAAAATGAAATCAGTATGCGGTTTTATACCTGATGTGATTTTTGTGGCAAGTGCATTCATCAAATGTCTGAAACAAGCTGACAAAATACTTCCATTAGCAAGTTTCCAGTGGTATTTTCATGCTTGATGTTCACTGAGAAAACGCTACACAAGTTTTAGCTCTATCTTTCACGCCGTATTTAATTATTCTCCATTCAAGTCAACGTTTGTGTTTGCTTCTGCTGCTGCGGCACAGGTCTTCACGTCAGGATTTTTCAACTGTATGCCTTTACATATTAAGATTTTTAATATATTGTACAGGGTACCAAAATAACCTCAACAGTATCCCATATTTGGATATAAGAGAGAGAGGGAAAAAATCCAGTCATAGTTGCTGCAATACACCAGCAAACATTCTGATGGTGCCCTCTATGAGTTACATATAAAATGCAGGAACTGTAAACTTGTATTCTCAGGTCCTGTTCTCCATGCCTAGAAATTTCTTCCCAGAGATTGGCATTATTCTAATACCTTTATTAAAAGGTTTACCAAAACCTGAGTATGAATGACAGTTCAGAAGTTCCGTGCTTAGTACAGGTATTTTATAGAGTGAAAGTGGCTGTCTGACTCACAACTCTGCACATAATGTACTTATGCTATCCATCCCTTGCTCCCAGTTCAATTCTGAATAACCTAAGGTAAACAGTTCTTGTATCCATTGATTTAGAGTATTAAATTTAGCAGTTACTAGTTTAACACAACCTGGAAATAAGACCATAAAATCTGACTAGCCTGTGCTCCCAGGCCGGCGACAGAGCCAAAGAATCCCTGCGATTACTCTCTTAACTAACTAATAAAGCAAATGAAGACTAATAAAGCAATGCAGAATTGGGATGGACCAGACTTTATTGGATCCTTACACCCCTACTTGTGAATGAGTCACAGGAAGCCTGAGTATATTTATAAACTGCACAGTATCCCTCCCTCTCTTTTAGTAAAGGTATATACTAAAATGGTATCATCACATAATCAATTAAAAAAAATGGTATGTGGAATGAACAAACAAACCTGTCAAGTTAATAATACATTGAATTATTCTATGAACTGTGACCATCTGATAAATTAATTTAATCATGACAACCAGATAGGGATACTGGTATTGCTTATAGCACTAAAGCCTCATTTAATTCTGCCATAATCCAAATAAAGAGGAAGAGGAGGGAAAGAAGAAATCAAAACCCTTAACAGAAGCCGGCTTGTAGAGAATATCAGGTTATAATGGCATCATTCAGAAAAAAGTTGAAGTTCATCTTTGTATTCATGTATGACTGAGGTTGTATTGCTTAAAACATTTCTTTGTTACTAGTCTCTTATACTCCCTAGTCATAAAGAGAGCACAGACTTGGCACAATTAGGCCATTTAGTTCAATTATTTTAAACACATTTAATCTGTGCTGGGTTGTCTTAAGGATACCACTGTGACACAAGCAGTTTGGTAATCTCGGCCAGAGGCATTTGGGGCAGGTGGCTTCCTAGGTTGGCCTCAGAATTGCCAGAGGCAAATTTAGCAATCTTTTGTGACCTCAATGAAGTGATATAAGAATGTAGGAAGATGCACTTTACTAACTCAGACAACTAGTGCAGTTTTGTCTGCAGTCACTATGAGTGGATCTCCAGAATTTCAGACATGCGTCTTAACCAGTCCTACCTGGATATTCAATCTGGGACCTTCCATGAATGAAGCATGACCTACAGTGAGATACAGTACATACTTTAACATCTTTCATTGGTATAGTTTTATAGGTACTGTATGATAAAATCAGCCTGATAGATATCTCTGTAGCTTCCTTCTTAAACACCTTCCCATATTCAGACCAATTTTTGTTTAGACTATTGTGAATGCTCATCTCTTCTGCTATTTCCCCCCTTTCAAGTTGATTCAAAATACCCCTGATGCTCTGTCTGTTCAGACTATCTCCTGTTGTTTGACCCCATGACATCTCTTTGCTTCCCAAACCCTTAAATGGGAGGTGTCAAACTAAGGTTACTAGATTTTTTTCAATGAATCCAGGGACTTTTCAACTTCAGTAGGAATGGTAGGATTTTGTCAGGGGACTGATTTGTAAATCCAGGGACTGTCCCAGGGAAATGGGGACATCTGGTAACCTTAGTATATATGCCATCCAGCTTTCCACATTGACTTGCATCTCAGGACACCCTTTCTTCCTTGCTACCTCAATTTATTGCCAGCTCTTATCTTTTCTTCCAATTCCATTCTCCATACATTCTGCCATACTATTCCCCATGCCCAGAACATTGTTAATCTTTTTCATCCACCAAGTTGCCCCAAACATTTTACAATTGTGGTTTCCAACACACGGTCCGAACCCATAAAGCAGGACAAGTTATAGATGACCTTGTTTATTTTGCCTTTAGTTTTATCTTACTGATGGGTGGCCTTTTATTCAAAGCAGACCAGTTCTTCATGCCTCCCTCACTGCTACCTTGACTAAGAAAGAGAAACTGAGCACTGAAGCCTTAAGAGAAAAACTTAAAATCACCAACACCTGATTCTTTTGTATAAATGAATAATTTCCAGGAAGTTCTATAGGATAGTAGTGCACAACACACACAAATACAAAGAACACAACATGCCAAACAGCATTAGATGAACTAAAGCAAAGCTTTCACATCATCTCCTGCATCCCCCTCACAAAAAAGATGACGGTGAATTTAAATTATAATCCATATTACCATAGTAATTGCTGTAAAATTAATTCATTGTTATAGCGTTTGCAAGTCAACCTAAGCCCTGCTGTCATTTTAAAGTAATTTAGGACTCCTAAGCACTTTACTTACAGATAGTAGTCCTACAGCCAAAGATGGGAGCAATTTGTAACAACGTGTTTATAAAACTTTTACTGCAGCTGCAGCGTTGTGTAAAAAGTGGACCTATGATATTTACAAGGGGAAATTCCCAAAAGAATTGTGTACAAATATGCTAAGATCTTAAATTGATTCTTTTCAGTTCACAGCATTTAGATCATCTGAATTCTTAAGATTTTTGTTATCCTCCCCACCCTCCCGTTACACCCTTCCTTTTTGTGGTACTGAATTAGTATTTCAATACAGCTTACTAAACAGTCAAAAAGCTTTCAAAACAGTAGGAACCAATGACACATCGAATGAATAGTTGAAAGTGAGCACACAAACATGTGCTGTAATCGTTTATTTCCATAATGAGTTCAAATATGTGATACTGTAAACAATATCATATTCCTTTCAGCCCTCAGAATTTACTAGTGATTTCGCAATGCAATCCCTTGCATATTTACTCTGAAGTAAATGCTACTTATCAGGTTTCATCCTTAGTCACGAAAAGTTTAGGTGTAGATTTACAGATTTATAGATTCTACTTAAGACATAAGCTAAAGACTTATGCTCTTTGGGGCCATGTTGTTACATTAAAAAAAAAATGTTTCTGAAAGAAAGCCCACACCGGAATCCTGACTTGAGAAATAGTATTTGTTGTGATTCTTCTGTTGAAGTTTACATTTGTATTTGAAATCCTTTGAAGGTTACAGGGTGAAACCTTCCAACAATATCTCGAAATCTTCTGGGACCAAATCCCATTATGTGGAGTTCAGTGAAGGGGGTAAACACTACCATAAAGAAATACAAATTGCACTTATTTCCCATTTAGCCAGTGTCACTAAAGTTCACCATTTAGAATTCTAACCAGTTAGAACTTCTTCTTGGAGGTCAGGTGTCTTGTGAACCATGTCATCTCATTGATGACATCATATCCCATCCATCAATTCTTCCTGGAGCACACTTGCCATCTGCTCGGCACACTATAATAACTTATTAGATATATTCGCAGGGTAACAACCTGTACAATGACACTGTTATCTTAATGCTGGCACATATAGAGAGATAACAGTCATGGGCTGTTGGGTTGTTTTTTGCCATTGAAAAGCACTCTACACTCAAATCTTTAGAAGGTAACTTTGGTTATCTGTAGTAAATATTCAGTATTGATTGAGTTGATATTGTATTTATTCATAGATTGGGGACATTTCTTTCAAATGCTTCTTTACTATTTTAAATTGAAATAGGATCAATGAGACACACCACATCACATATATCCTACAGTGAAGCATTTCTGTCTTCCCTAGTAAATATCACACACGAGTACAGATTCTCTAGAATAATACTACAAAAAAAAATCACAAGCCAAACTATTTAAGATAGGCTTTTTAAAAACCAAAATACATTATATTTCAAAATAAAAATTTATACTGTGCCTGCATAATTGTCATTGATAAAGATTAATTAATAGAAATAATCTTGAAACAAAAATCAGTAAAACTTTTTAAATCATGTTTCATCAGAACAGCATACAATGTAAAAAGCAGATGAACGTTGCAATTTACTGAACGTTGCTCCCATATACCAATTCAAATAAGGGAGTTAAGAAGGATGGAGTTTTGGTTTATTGCACCCTAAAACTGTACAAGTTTAGTGTGTTGGCTGTTGGAACACACATGACATAATAAGGATCGGTCTAATACTCCCTCAATAGCTGAAAAATTGCTTTCCGGAAAAGGGCAATATTTGTTTTGCATTACAGAGAAATTTATCCTCTGTTCCTTCCTTTGGCTCGTCGTTTATTCCAGCTTACACTGTGATCAACATTGTACTAAAATAAAGTCAAGTACAACAGCCGCTCTCTGCCCATCAAAACTCACAGACGTCTGCCAAGCACTTGTAACAGCTGGTGTTACATTAATTAGTTTAAACTATTTATTTCATCCATCTCCAGAGCAGATTGAGCAAAAACATTAGAGATTATTCTAGCATCTGTAAGTGCCCTGCAAACATTAACCAACCAAAGTTAGAATATTAGTCGTTAGCTTAAAATATATGTGATTTAAGACTCTCTGCAGTCAATTACAATCATAAATAAAAAAATTCGACGTTGCTGCAGTATCACGGTGTATTTTATTGACAGTATTTTTACATAACCATGCCTTAAAGTTGTATGAGTCTTTTGTGTACACAAAGTTTCTTTGTCATAAGGAATATTAACCAAAAAAATGCTATAATTCCTGGCAGCACAGATCATTAACAATATACAACACTGTGTGGGTGATTCAGCGGATTACTCACTGGTTTTATGTCTAGTCTTGGAATTGAGCCCTAACTACAGTGATCAAAAGAGCGTTAGGAAACTGCTGTAAAAAATCTCCATTAAAATTACTTTTTGGCCTCAGCTAAGTTTTAGTAGACAGCAGCATGAATCTTCTTTGTATGGGGATAATTCCTGAAGTTTGTGGTATCTTTCTTCCCCTTAAAGAAAGGTAAGGAATGAGACAAAGAAGATGATTCTATTAAACATACTGATCTCAACCAACTCAGAGCTCCTGTTCAGGAGATGGCACATGATAATCAAGTAGATTCCCATTTCTATGCAAACCAAACTGAATTACTCTTCCATCCTTAATGACATCGTCACCTGTCCTGCTGCAGAAAACTATGGAGCCACAAGAGATTCCAGTAAATTCCCAATCCATCCGTTTATCTGCAGCTTCACTGCTAAATTATCGATGAAAACAAAATAAAAAATTCTTTCTAGTAGCACCTTAGAGACCAACTAAGTTTGTTCTTGGTATGAGCTTTCGTGTGCATGCACACGAAAGCTCATACCAAGAACAAACTTAGTTGGTCTCTAAGGTGCTACTGGAAAGAATTTTTTATTTTGTTTTGACTATGGCAGACCAACACGGCTACCCAACTGTAACTGAAATTATCGGTGGTGTATCTGGTTAGTGACATGCCTACTTTTGTGGAGATGTGTGATTTATCGTATAAAAACTGGTTCTAGCTAGCATGCAACTTCCCCAAAGCCACCCAGAATGTACATAGTAAATTCAGGCTGCTCTTTAAAAATTATGCACAAATGCAATAAAAACGAATAAACTGGACTTGCTAAATACTTGTTGGCCTACGATTGCAATATGTACCGGACTATTCTATACCATCATGGGTCAGAAATTATGATATAGGAATCCACCAATGATAACCAAACTCTTGCCAGCTATCTAGTGTCACCAGACCATGTCACATGATTTGTTGTTGTTCAGTCGTTCAGTCGTGTCCGAGTCTTCGTGACCCCATGGACCAGAGCATGCCAGGCATGCCTATCCTTCACTGCCTCTCGCAGTTTGGCCAAACTCATGCCAGTCGCTTCGAGAACACTGTCCAACCATCTCATCCTCTGTCGTCCCCTTCTCCTTGTGCCCTCCATCTTTCCCAACATCAGGGTCTTTTCCAGGGAGTCTTCTCTTCTCATGAGGTGGCCAAAGTACTGGAGCCTCAACTTCAGGATCTGTCCTTCTAGTGAGCACTCAGGGCTGATTTCTTTGAGAATGGATAGGTTTGATCTTCTTGCAGTCCATGGGACTCTCAAGAGTCTCCTCCAGCACCATAATTCAAAAGCATCAATTCTTCGGCGATCAGCCTTCTTGATGGTCCAGCTCTCACTTCCGTACATTACTACTGGGAAAACCATAGCTTTAACTATACGGACCTTTGTCGGCAAGGTGATGTCTTTGCTTTTTAAGATGCTGTCTAGGTTTGTCATTGCTTTTCTCCCAAGAAGCAGGTGTCTTCTAATTTCGTGACTGCTGTCACCATCTGCAGTGATCATGGAACCCAAGAAAGTGAAATCTCTCACTGCCTCCATTTCTTCCCCTTCTATTTGCCAGGAGGTGATGGGACCAGTGGCCATGATCTTAGTTTTTTTGATGTTGAGCTTCAGACCATATTTTGCGCTCTCCTCTTTCACCCTCATTAAAAGGTTCTTTAATTCCTCCTCACTTTCTGCCATCAAGGTAGTATCATCAGCATATCTGAGGTTGTTGATATTTTCACATGATTATTTGACATGTTTATTATTATGAAGACTTATAGTGAGTCAAGTTAACTTAACTATGCTGCTCACATCCGTGATACTGGCCTGGTTGACATGACATGGTCAGCCAAATAATGGCTTACAGGGACCGTGAAACCATACTCTGGCTGCTGTTCATGGTTGCTAAGCCAAACCTACCTAGGAGCCGTGCACAGTGGCAGTAAAAAGGACCAGAAAAGAGCAAAGCAGCTGTGGCCTCTTCTCCAGGGGTTCGCGCATTTGCACGGTCCCAGTCAGCCAAGGTTTGGCTCACTGTGCTGTGCAAACCAGGCCAACAGTTAACTATTAAAAACTCCTTTTAAGCTTGATTGGCATCAATGTAAATTAGGAATGTAATTATATACAATCTTATATAATTGACTTAAATGATGTTAACAACAAAATTTCCACTGTGGAGCCTAAAATGCTCCACAAGCATATGATGCATGAGACTTGCAAAAAAAAAAAAAGAATAAAACTGGGACTTGCATCTTCTTTTTGAAAGTGAAGCTGCATCTAGGACCTCAATTTAATCAACATGTGCCGGGCAATTAAAAAAAGGTTCACTGTATATTTTCCTCTTCATCCCATTTTGTCTTCCCCAAACAACTCCTCCAGCTAGAAAAGCAGAGAGTTATATTGCCAGAGCTGCTACGGACTATGCCAAAACACACAGGGGAGATCATCATCAGCACTTTCTCTGACTCAGTATTTACTTTTAGAGTAACGTAAAAGGCTTTCAATTTTTCCCCATTCTTTGGGAAGGTATCTCCCAAATACCAGGACTGTTTAGTTGACACAGATATTTTAGAACTGAGGATGCAGCTGTACTTTTCGTTGTTGTCTAAACATAGTACAATAATTTGATGGCTATTGCATGTGGCACCACATTCAACTACACCAGTGGCATTCTACAACAAGGGTGCAGTATGTAGAGCAGGGTTTTTTTTTTTTACCTTTTAAAAGTTACTACCCATTTCAGTCTATCTGGTAGCATCATCTTTTTTTTTAAAGAAATTTTATTATTTTCCCAAAATAACTAACAAAAAAGAAAAAGAAAAGACAAAAGACAAATATACAGAATACAAACACTACAAACTCAAAAAGATGGCTTCCGGTTTGGTGCCGGATAATGGCGGAGCAGAGCTGAAGAGCTCTGGCTCCCGGGGGGTTTTAGGGGTCTCCTTGTCTGCGCCAAGGGCCCCTTAAAGCCACGGGAAGAGCGTCCCGTGGACCGCGGCCTCGTGGGTCCCAGACGTGCCGTCTCTGCTCTTGATTGACCCTCGTAAGGGGGGGAAATCAAGCGAGCGGAGCTCCAACACGGGACTGAAGGGGCGGATGCACCCCCCCAGGAGATCAAAGCAGCGATCCTGCCAGACCTGAGCACCAAGCTTTTCCTGCTAACTTCAAAGAAAAAAGAAGAACCCCGGCTGCTGTAAGTACGGGACTAATTGGATTTACATTTGAATAATTGGCAACCGGGAGGGATGTTAAAAGGAAGCCCGTCCCTCTCCTTTGTTGTGCAGAGGAGGTAATTAAGTTTCAAGTGGCTGCAGCTGCATCACTAGATACAATGTTGCTACGAAGCACTTTGACAGAGAAGATGGATTAAATCCCTGTGAGGGGATTGAAGATTTTGGAAATATCTCTTCTGTGGCTTTTGGAATTGTTTTTGGCACCCTGTCTCAGGGAAAATGGCGCTGGAAAACTAGTACGCAAGATGGAAAATTACTGACATTTGACACCCTTTGTCTTCTCCGACCATGCTTGCTTTCGCTTTTAAACTGATTCTAGATCCGGGTATTACCCAGGAACAAAGAACAATCCTTCTGCAATTGGAGTTTGTGAATCGGAAAATGGCCTGGATAGGGCGTAATTTTAAAGAAATTTGTTTTGGAGCAAGAGAAACCAGCCAGATTTGGGAGAATTTTGATAACTTAGAAGCAGACTTCTCCAGGGAGCTGGGGGAGGTGCTGGAGAAATGGGACGAATTGATTCAGCAACCCCAGGTAAATGGACGGCCCTGGCGTAGTGAGAGACACAGGGCTGATGCTTTGACTGGAGCTACAAGATCCTGTCTCTGGAGTGGGAGTCCAGAGATGAAGGTGAGAAGATTTCTGAAGACACAAGTGGAAGAAAATCAAAATTGCGAAATGGAGTTGCTGGGAGAGGAGAGTTGGTGCCTCTTGAGGCTCCCAAGGAGGAGATTTATAAACTATAAGATGACACTGAACAAGGACAACAGAGGGGAATGCAAAGATGTATGGTGGGGGGGCATGGGAGAGAGCAGAAAAATGGTAAGAAGGGGAATAGGGTGAAAATGATAAAAATTGAATTAGGACGGATTTATGGTACCCTGAAGACAGCGTGTTAAGACTTTAGGATTTTGATGTTAAGTTTTAAGACTTTGATGTTACGATTTTGGGAATTTTGAATTAGTGAAGAGATATGTAACTGACTAATAGCAGCAGTTTAAGTGAAAAGAAGTATAAGATTGATTTAAGAATTATTTCATGATACTATAAGATGTTAAGTTTTTATGATAGTATAAAAGGTTGGATAATGAATTGTAATGTTATAAATGGATGTTACCAAAGTATATTAGTATTGAAGGCAGAGGAGGGAAAGCGGGGGAGGTCCCTTTAGAAGATCAGAAACTAGATTTCGTTAAGTAGTAAGAGATAGATTGGTGTTCCAGTTTAGGTATGTATTGGTTTTGGTTTTGTTTTAATTGTTCTCTTTGTTGATTGTGTTTATGTAATGTGTTTTTTATTGTGTTAATGTTGGTGTTTATGTTATGTTATGTTTTTCTCTTGTTTTACTGGAAAATAATAAAAATCTTATAAAAAAAAAATACAAACTCAAAAAGATACAAACTACACTTAACAACAATTAAGAATACCAAAAATACAACAACAACAAATAAATCCTAAGCATCCTTATACTTGTTTAGTCTTACTTAATAGACTTCCTCCCATCTTCTATGCTGCATTCATTACAAATCTAATTCTTGTAACTTTATAACAATTTAAAATCATCATTCACAACTAATCTACACCTTATTTATCTATCATCTTATTTCTGACTTTAACAACTTATATCATTCCAATTCGCCTTAACAATTCTAACAATTATATCCTACTTCTCCTAATATACTTTATGCTGTTGCCATTAGTTCAGCTGATTTCCAGTTCAAATCTCTATATTATCACATTTTTTCATATAGTCTCTAAATTTCTTCCAATCTTCTTGCACCGCTTCCTCCCTCTGGTCTCGGAGTCTCGCAGTCAGTTCAGCGAGTTCCATGTACTCAATCAACTTCATCTTCCATTCTTCCACTGGCGGTAAAATCTCACTTTTCCAGTTCTTTGCTATTAGAATCCTAGCTGCTGTTGTGGCATACATAAAAAAAAGATTTATCTCTATTGGGAATCTCCTGGTTGACCATGCCCAGCAGAAAGGCCTCTGGTTTCTTACTAAATGTGTTTTTCAACACTTTTTTAAAGCTCATTGTAAATTTTCTCCCAGAATTCCTTTACCTTTGGGCACGTCCCATCTGGTAGCATCATCATTCCTGCTGCATTTGCTAGCTGCCGAGTCTATTTTATCATTTACATTTTTTCATTCTGTTTTAAATCTTTATCATTTTATTTCATTGTTTGAAAATGTCATTAGCCACCTTGTGAGTCTTGAGAGGCAAGGCAGAAATATTTTGATACTTGGCTTAGGAGATTCTGACTTTACTGACTTCGACCCTTTAACTATCACAAATTGTGTGTGTCCTATTCTGAATATCATGCCTCACGATGGGTTCTTCTCCAAAGAGAACAAGCATTTACTGGAAATTTACGTCTAGGTGATCTTATACTTGTTCAGGGCCTAAAAATGACCAAGGATAAGAAAGGAAACAATTTATTTACAGCATCATTTGGTTGTACCAGATCAGGGGTTTCAAACATAATTTAACCTGAAGAAGGGGAATTCATGCGGTTCTACCTCTAAGTCTGAATGGAATTGCCTACAATTGGAGGAGAAAAGGCCTTGAAATGGTATCCCCTTCCCTCACTTTCTTAAAAAAAACAGGTTAGCATAAGCATGCTCAATAGATCACTTGCTTGGGTTTTAGGCTTAATGTTGCATTTAAAATTTTGTAGATCTTTAATGAAGTTCTGTCATGTTGAAATCTAATCTAGAGTCTTGTCATTCTTTTGGGCTAAGAAAGCATTGAATTTCCTTGTATCATCCTGTAATCCAACCAACATCCCAGAAACAGATTAAATGCCAGCTCTAGAGAAGTAAAATTATGTAGCATCTTATTGTATCAGTTGTTCTCCAACATCTCCAGGGAGGGCCACCAGCAGATAGGCCAAGTGGTTCAGATTTTAGGAGGACCCAAGACCAGTAGTGGTCCCAGACTTTTAGCTTGCTTAAAAAAAAATCCTGCATGCTCCAATTAAAAAAATGTAAGCTCTGAAAATGTGACCTCTCCCTGTCCCAAAAAAATTCTGTGAAATGAGCTAGCCTGGTTGATAGTCCCCGCCCTATAGCGTCTCAGCCAATGGCTGAAGTCAGAGCTGTGATTGGCAAGTGACCATTTTGGACATGATTAGGCAGAGCTAGGAATTTCTAGAGCTGCCTTTTCCTACTTCTTATTGCTTCCCAGACATTGCATTTCATTGTGGGGGGAGGGGTTGTACACACCATATGAGTTTATGGGTTTCAGCAAAACGTGTGGCTACCTGCCCCCGTTCTTTCTTTGTGCCCCTCTAGCATGAGGGCCACGATTTCAAAGAAACACATGCAGACATCACATGGGTAGGCATACACCTTAAACAATTTCAATGACGATGACAAAATGTGCATGTGTAGCTTTTTTGAAAAATGCAAATAGTAGCATTTTATACATTTTACCTATCTAATAATACTTTAAATAAATATAAAAGTGCACATGCATCTTATGATACAACTGAAACGTGTTGGTGGCTGTTTTCTAAATATTAAGAGCTATATGGGTTAAATTTTTCCTGGGCTGCTGAACAGGGCAGTTTATTTGTCTAATTCACAGCCTGTTTTGAATTTGGTCCTTCCTAGCATCCTGTACTGACTAAAGCTGTGGTCCTAATCCCATTTATTTGGGATTAAACCACACTGAATTAAATTGGACTTACATTTGAATGTGAGCAGATCAGGGGAAGGAAGTTGCAAGCTGTGCCACAAACTTACCGTCCCCACTCACTCTTGGAGCCAGGGCCGGATTTCGGTTTGATGAGGCCCTAAGCTACTGAAGGTAATAGGGCCCTTTATATGTCCAGCTGTCCTTTGTCAACAACCAATTGTCATCGTTTTTTGTGTTGAATATATCACCGGCAGCAGCACCTGGTCAAGAGGCATGGAGTCCATTTGTCACCGCTACTCTCTTCCAGACTTCGCAGCCCTATCCTCATGGGACAAGGACAAAATTCGCGACTGGATTCTTGCTAGGGACACTGCCCTTGATCGAGAACTATCTAATGCGGCCAGACTCTCCACGTGGTTCCCTCGTGTGAAGGTAGTTAGATCTCTGGCCCACTATCTGAGTGATCTGCTGGCTCCTACGCTGAGAAGGGCCTTTACACTGACTCGATTTCATGCCATTCCCACAGCATTCCTACAGGGTGTATTTTCCAATACCCCTCTGGATCTTCGACTCTGCCCATGCAACAATGGAAAGACAGAGGACTTTATTCACTTCTTCCTCTACTGCCCACTATATGCCTCAATAAGATCCAGGCTTCTCTCTCTAATCCCGCCGACTATCGCCAGGGACGATGACCGCATGAAATATCTACTGGTGGATGCCAACCCCTTGGTTTCACGTGGAGGGGCCATCTACATATTACAGGCCCTGAAACTCAGGACCACCTTTTTGGCCAACTTCCCTTAGCCTTAGTCTTATGTATATTCCCAACATGGAGACTGTCGTCACGCCTGCTAGTGCTTTTTATTTTTATTTTTATTTTATTTTATTTGTTTTAACCTGTTCGATTTTACTTCCAATTGTTTTAACTGTTGTATTCTCTGCATAATCGTGTCAGGCTACTGCCTGGTCTTTTACTATGTGCTATGGCCATAGGGCTAATGCAATAAATAAATTGATTGATATGCTATATGGTAATTTATGGACCTAATAGGTATCTAAAGCCATTTGCCACTGTTGCTGTATGTAGGTTTTATTTTATTTGTTTTTTATCTTATATTTAGGAAATGTACATCCAGTTTTTTTTTCTTTTAATTTTTGGGGGGCCCCCTAAGCTATAGCTTGTTTAGCTTATACGTAAATCCAGCACCGCTCGGAACCCAAACCCCTATCACCATACATGGATTTACTCTCTATTTTTCTAATCAGTGCTACTAGACTATCATGGCAGCTTTTTGTGTCTTTAACCTGTAGTTTTCAGCACACCTTACACTGTCATTACAGGCACCACCACCACCAACCACCAGAACTGATCTCTGAGCAGCCTGTCCTTATGCTGATGGAGCTATCCTTGCTAGACGAGATCACTCAGGGAAACGCTTAAGCATGAATCAACAGGTGAAAGGGCCTGCATTCAATTCCCCATTGCTGTGAGGCAATTACTGCTATGGATAATGGTAGCTAGCCAACTACTTGGTCATTATTCCAGGTCCCTGATGGCAATCCTCCATTTTGGGAACGACTGGTGTTAACGCAGGTATTAATGCCTCACAGTGAATGTGGATCAAATACAACCTCATGTTAAGACCTAAATTGCTTAGTTCACAGGGAAATAACTGTTTGGTTAGTCAAATCTTGCATTATACATGAAATATAAGACCAAATACAGGAACACGCAAAGTTATGTTGTACTTAGCGTGAGTTTTCAATATAGAAGCATTCTGTAAACAAGAATAAAGTTGTCTTTAATGCCAAGGTTTTTTTTGCTCTTCTCTTCCAGCCAATTTTATTGGTTGTTAAGTTGCTTGGTTTGCCTTGGGCGGGATAACAAATAAAATAAAAATAATTTATCAGACTTAAGAAACAGACTTCTTTACAAACCTGCCCTTTAATAAATGTTCCTTCCTCAGTATACACAATGAAAATTTAAAATATCATCCAGAAATTATCAGCGTACTTATGAATAATCAACAGGAAAATATTAACATGTTCCCAATTCAGTATCTGCTTTTACCTTTGTACTGCGTAGCTCAAATATTCATTATAATTGCCATTTAAATGGTTAAATATATTAGGGCAAGCAGCCAATACCTATTTTCATTTTCTTCCCCCCACCCCAGCTTCTTCTTGTTCATAGATTTTCTTTTATGCAATAGGAAAGTTAATTCTTAAACTTTGTCACAGAACCCTTTGTTCCCGCTGAAGTCACTTTGCTTGTCTCTCCTACAGTAAGGACACCAAATCCTAAAAGCTGGCAAGAATGCATATGTTTATTTCACCATTGCTCTGCAATTACTGAATGCCACTTAATTATAGCAACAGATGCTCGAGTGTAGGAACCAGAAAAATCAAACGCCTCATTTCCAGGTTATTTTTTTCCATTGCTTCTGCCAACAGCAGATGTGTGAGCCCCTTGTGCTCTGGCGTAAATACTTATCAAATCCTAACAGGTCACCTATGTCACAAACAACATTTCAGATGCAACTGTTTCACCTGATAATAGGCTCTGAAAATAAAACTGTGAGCTGTAAATACAATGTATTCGGAATGAAATGCCATAATGTGAAATTGCTTTTTCTCTAGCTACATAAGAAGTCCTTGACAGTTTTTGGCAGTGATAAATCACCCTCCCATTAATTGTCTCCTCTCTCATTGTGAGGTGAGCTGCTAAAAGGGGCAGTCAACAAAAATGACTTAAAGGACAAATTTTGGCAAAAAAGACAATGAAGAAATCTGTCATTGCTCTGCCTCCAGTAAACTGTCATGGAACAATCAAAATATATGTAACTGAAGTGTTTATGTCTTTTTTTAGAAAGGTTATAGGATGATACATTTTCAGATAAAACAGAGGAATGAGGGGGTCTGAGGTAGATGGCGTCTAAAAGATACTTTCTGTTTCTGCTTATACGACCATCCACACCCCCAATCTATGGCAATGTTATTAAATGTTTCTGGTACATTTGTTGGGAATAACTCACCCTAGGCTTCCTGCTACTATTGTCATTAGTATTATTAATATTTAGAGGGGGGAAATAGAGAGCCAATAACATGGAACCATTTAACACTGTACAGTTTAGGAGGAGTGATTCTGTCATTTCCCCCATACTCTGAACTCTCATTCATACCAGTGGGCTCTCCGCATTCAGCATCTTGCGGAATTCAAGCCTTCATTACTGTAAGCCAGATTCTCACCAGGAAGTCTCCAGGTTTGGCTTAAAATTTCAACAAAGTTGTTTGGCAAGGGTAGAACAGTTCTCCCTAGTCTCCCTAACCATATATTTCAGATACATGTGATTATTCCTTGGAAGCACCTCCTGGTTCAAAATAAAATAATAATAATAATAATAATAATAATAATAATAATAATAATAATAATAATATATTTATACCCCACCCATCTGGCTGGGCTTCCCCAGCCACTCTGGGCGGCTTCCAACAAAATATTAAAATACAATAATCCATCAAACATTAAAAGCTTCCCTAAGCAGGGCTGCCTTCATATGTCTAAACCTTTAAAAGTTTAGGGTGCCTTTGAATAGGTATGCATTGCTAAATGCACCTGACCATTTGCTTTTTTAAAAGGCAAGCTGTGACATGTTAGACGCTGAAACGATGCTCAACAGTACAGGTTCGAATACCGTTTAATTTCTATATCCACTTTCTAGGGGGTGGGGGAAGATGAAAAAAAAATTATTGTAAGACAAAATGTGCCTCGAAGTCAGAAATATTGGAATATCGGACTGAATTTGGTGTTCACATTCAGGACACAATTCTGCATTTCAAATAAAATCTGGTTTCAAGGAGCTAAGGGAAGGCAGAACACAAAGGCTGGAATCTGCTTTGAATATTGAGGTAGCATAATAATCATTAAGGGCGGGATAAGATCATGTGATAACTAAAGAAAGACCTCTTGAATGCTGTTATTTGCAATTTATATAAATATAGGTTTGCTTGTTTTTGTATTCTAAACTTAAAAGCACTTCAAATGATAAAGCTAAGTATAAAAACACATAGTAAAAAAACTCAAAAAGTAAACAGTAGACAATATCATATGCTAAGAAGAGGAAGTCTGTTCATAAATCAGTACAATAAACACAGACATAATACACATCTACATACAAGATCTATAGCGTGCATAAATAAATGATCAACAAGTCATTCTGAGTTTTATGTCTGAAACTATTACTAAACAGATTTCTGTGAATGATTACTGACAGTCAAAAAGTGGATAAAACTTTAACAAACCCTTATTCTGGCAAATTTGGTGTTCTAAGATGGGGAGAGAGATACAGTAAAAGATATTCTGCTAATCAATATGGCTTAGACCAGGAAACACAGCTATAAAGAAGAAGCAAATATCAAACAAGAAGAGAGAAAAACCCTGGAAACTTTCAAAATCTTCCAATATGGTCTTGTTATTTATTCTGCTATATATCACTTAAATGTAGATAAATGTACTCTGTGTACTCCTTTTAATGTCTCTTGGATGTCAGCGATGGAGAAGAATGGAGGGATTGAAGTTTTTCTGTTTTGCTTTTTTGGTGATGAGCCAGTTTGAGAGCTTGCTGTGAGCATATGGAGATAGCATATTTGCAAGTCCATCTCTGGAGGATTGCAAAAGGCCCTTAGCTTGTGAAAAACAGCAATGTTATTTTTTTTTTAACGTTCCCTATATTTAGAGATTAAATCGCTCACTGCACAAACCCATTTGGAGCAGGCGAGAAGGTGAAAAGGATAATCAGTACAGTCACTGGTCCGTGTTTCCTAAACGCTTTTGAAAACATTACTGTGCGCAGGCATAAAATTAGCGGCAGGACCTTAAAAAGGCTGGCATTTAGCATGACTTTTTGGAAAGTGACACCCTCATTTTTTTCTTGTAGGATATCATTAAATTTCAATCGCCCTATGGCAGTGCCTTTCCATTAATAACCAATTCACTGTGTCACTTTGGCTCTCCTTTGAAATAATGAGCCTTTGCTTCGCTTTAATAAATTTAAACATATTCTCAAGGCCAGAGAAGATAGGAAACCGCAGATGGGCTGAGAAAAAACACGATTCATAAATCCTTAACTGCCTGAGATCGTTGAGAGCAAAACAAAGTAACACTCGTAAAATATTAAACAATCCCAGCTGTATGAGTGAAGCTTCATTAACAAAAATGGACTATTTACTGCCTTCTCTAGAGCCTGTGGGTGGAAGGATTGGAAGAAGTAATCTTTAGAAAAACACTGTCATCCTCATTTTGATTCTCTAATCAACTGACGGCAGGATAGGCACACTTATTTAGCAAGCTTGTATAAAACAGTGGTTTGTTTGTTTTACAGAAAATATATATATATATACTTTTATATAGTCAATACCACGAATTGTGCTCCCTGATTGTTACAGCCACCAAAATAAAAGAATATAACAACTTGCCACCTATTTTGTCATCCAATGCAGCCCCCCAAACTGTTCTTGAGCTTACAACTTAAGCATGACAAACTCTATTTAAATCACTAGAGGACTCCTGCCACACTCTTGAGAAAAACATGGCATTACAAACCATGGCAGGGAACTCATGCAATGCCAGTTGTCTTTGCTAGGCAGTCTCAATGGTTTATTTTAAAATGTTACTCTTCTTGTAGGGTTATACAAAAAGCAAATCCTTCCATCATTCATTAGTACAAAAATGCTCTAATCAAGTAGACATTTGGCTTGGGGGCCGCAATAGTAAGTATGCATGCTAACTCTGGCATATGGCTTAGTGGGGCTTACTCCTGTGTAAGCGTGTACATCTGCGATGCTAAAAAAACACAGCACAGAAGAAAGCTGCCCTGAAAGAAATGAATTTTATCTCAAGTTGTAGCTCTTTACCAATGGGGATTAATATGGTCTCCTTACTGATATATGCACTGCAAATGTATGTCACTTACAGGGCACCGTAGTATTTCACTTTGCACAAGCATTAACACAATTCTATCTAAAATAATATAAGCTCCTTGGGGCGGTGCTTCTGTTGCTCAGCCATGCACAGTGACAGCTGTAATTAATATCCTTTGAAGATCTTCCCAGTTCTAGAAAGGCTTCATTCTGTCCATTTGCACCTTTCAAGGCTGTTACAAGAGTATATCTATTTAAGGCTTTACGTTAAACTGTGCAGCAGCAAATGGAAGACAGCTCCCCGTACCCGGTCCTGCATCCGTCAAAAGACCCACAAAAATACCCAAGAACAATTTATAAAGATTCAAGAGTAGAGAAGCTTACTCAGCAGAATATAATTTTCTAATAAAAGAATGTAGAACTGTGTTGCTGATTCTTTGGAATTCCACAAACCTATGGTTCTCTGAAACATAATGCATCCGTTATGATCCATTAGGCCCTCAATATGCTTACAAGAGCCTCTAAAATAAGAGGAAATGGGATACTTCCACTTTTCTGATAACTGGGTGTTATTTATTAATTTCTGTAAAAACTGTTGCATCCTAAAGTTGCACACTTTATTAGTATGCTATAAAGATCAATGGAAACTGATGTGAAATTTTGATATAAATCATTGATGTAAATTTAATGTAAACTATTAATTGAAAAATGAATGAAAGTCCATAGGCATTCCATAAAACAAGAAACATTGTTCCAGCATCATATTAGGGCTTTCAAAAGTAAATGAAAGTGGTTCTACCAGCTGATAATGGAATTT
The DNA here is from genome assembly GCF_009819535.1 of Lacerta agilis. Taxonomy (NCBI): domain Eukaryota; kingdom Metazoa; phylum Chordata; class Lepidosauria; order Squamata; family Lacertidae; genus Lacerta; species Lacerta agilis. The sequence continues at coordinate 92,978,068 of NC_046315.1, read as the reverse complement.
AGTTTTAGGCTCCTTGTCTTCTAAAACCAAGAAGATGGACATTTAGCAGAAGTTAAGAAACATCCCCAGGGGGAAACCATTGCTTTATGCAGGTGATGACCAAACTTGGCACTCCAGCTGTTTTGAGACTACAACTCCCACCATCCCTAGCTAACAGGACCAGTGGTCAGGGATGATGGGAATTGTAGTCCCAAAAGAGCTGGAGGGCCAAGTTTGGCCATCACTGCTTTATGCAATCTGAGTCATATTTACTTCAAGAAAAGCATTTGAAGCAACAAAAGTCTCAATCTATGGTCAAATCACATGTAACAATGAAAAAAGTATCTATGATAGGAGATGCTGAAGTTTATTCATACTTTTAAGCCTACATTTCCCTTCGTGGCATTACAAAATGATAAATGTATATTAGAAGTTTTGCAGAATGGTATTCTACTTGTTAATAGAGATGTAACACGTCACATCATTTTTACAACCCCATCTCCACTCACATAACTATAAAACAAGTATCATAGGGGGTCTGCTCACCAATAGTGCAGCTGGCTAATTTACAATCCCAACTTTATATTACAGTATGCAGGAGAACTGCCACATATACCTTTGATTAAAAATACATTCTTTCCTTATCCTCTTCTCACCATTTAAGTTTCAAATAAATAACGCCTTTGTATACTTTATGACCGACGGGGGGAAAACAAGGAATGAGCAGAATGATGGTTTGAAAATCAATTCTTTAAATATGTATTTTTAAAATAATAATAATAATAATAATAATAATAATAATAATAATAATAATAATGTTTTAAATGAAGTGTCTGTAAAGTTGCTCTAGTCCTTGCCCCTACACTAAACCATGAGCCAGAGTCCCCTATTAAACTCCACTCAAGTTAAATTACAAGCTGGTCAGAGGACTTCAGCTGAAGTCTTCTCTCTGGTCAGCTTATCTTCTCCTCAACCACTTTGCAAGCTTTATTGGGCTTAGGCCAGGGACTGTCTTTAGGTGAATGGACAACTGCTGACATTTTGACTTCAGATCTTCCAATGGAGACTTCTTCTTTATCAGCTGCCTGCTTCTACAATGCTCTGTCAGATCCTAGTCCCATCTCTAGACTCTGGCTGCTTCTGCTCTCAGCTTGCAACTCTCCAAGTTTCCCTCTTCAAATTCCCTCTGAATTTTGTTCAGTCTTCCACAGACTGTCTGACTGCCCCTTAGACACTGCTGTGTTTACCCTATTATTCCTTTCAGTTTAGGACCCTACAGTCAATCCCACGGTTCTCGCTGGAATCCTGCAATTTCATTGGCTGAGAGCAGAACTATGGACCATTAGACATGGATGGGTTGTCTACAGAAGGACTGTCTCAGACAGTAGAATTTTAAATTCTACTGTCTGAGACAGCAAGCTGAGTTTTGGAGTCAACTGCCATAACTAAAACCTCACAAGTTATCTTCTTAGTGACAGAATTGATTTAACTGCTTCTGGTAGACTGGCAACAGAATCCCAATTCAATGTATCTAACCTCTTAACTAGAAAAAAAGAGTATCCCCTCTTAACAAGTACAATCTAAACAGTGTTTACATCATAGCAACTGATGGATAAAAGTGAAGGGCAGGTTGGCTTAGAAACATGGCCAAGATTGTATCGTGGTGGTCCAACAACAGTCATGCTCACAAAATGGCAGCTACATCAGGCAATGTTGCCTCTGCGGCCTCTGATTCTGGGTAGTATACAGTGGATCAAGGGTAGCAGACAAAAATGCCCTGACCCATGACAACCAGGGGCAATAAAAGATGACAGTTCATCCAGCAATTGAGCATTGGGCCACACAATCTATTTGGTCTTGCTCTGACTGTTTCAGGGCTTCAAATATTTTAATGTATCCCTCCCCACTTCTGCAGCAAGCCTTTCTACATTGTTAGATACACTGCGGTTAGGACAGATGAGACAGGAATACTGCCATATTTTATTTGCACCAAGCCTATATTTGCTAGTAGTTCTCTCATGTATGGATGCCTTTACTATACCTGCAATGGAGTTGAACGTAATAGTTAATGCACATAATGCTTGTTGAGTAGCCCAGTGGTAGCCTCCAGATGTTGCTGGACTACAGCTTCCATGAACCTGACCATTGGCCGTGCTAGAACGGGTTGCTTTGAGTTGTAGCCCAACAAATTCAGGGCAGGGGCACCATGTTGGTTACCCCTGGACTAGCAAAATGCTTGCTGCTTGTTTATTGGTTTCAGATTTTTTTTTTTAATACTGCCATTCTGTTACAACAACTCACATTATTATGTGTAAAGGTTGTGCTGCTGTAACTTCAACATTGTAGATAACCTGCAGAGACACCTGTTGCAGCTTCCTTGCAATATCTGTCAGCTACCTTAAACAATCCCAGCGTAGTATGGCTCACACTTCTCTGTAACACAAAAATGTGCCCAAATGAAGCAGTTCACTTTTTCCAAAGTAGTACACGGCAGGAATTATTAATTCATGTAAGGGGGGGCAAGTAGGTATATTGCAGAACCATTAGCCATTGAGGGCAGGGTGGGGGGTGGAAATAAAGCTACCCTAGTAACCCTAGTTATAAATTTGCCCACCCCTGAGTCAAACAGAAGGTTCTCCACCTTCCCATGAGCAAAACCTATTTTTGCTTGCTAGAACTTGGGGCCTTCCGATGAATCTGTGTTGGACAGACAAAAGAAATTGCGGTATTTCACTCCACACCACAAAGTTAAAGTGTAGAATTTGAGTAGTAGTAGTGGCCCTGAGTGCTCACTAGAAGGACAGTTCCTGAAGTTGAGGCTCCAGTACTTTGGCCACCTCATGAGAAGAGAAGACTCCCTAGAAAAGACCCTGATGTTGGGAAAGATGGAGGGCATAAAGAGAAGGGGACGACAGAGGTTGAGATGGTTGGACAGTGTTCTTGAAGTTTGGCCAAACTGCGAGAGGCAGTGAAGGATAGGCGTGCCTGGCGTGCTGTGGTCCATGGGGTCACGAAGAGTCGGACACGACTGAACAACAAAGTGGCTTTAAAAGAAGGTTTAGACAAATTCATGGCACATAATACTATCCATTGCTAGGATCCCCAAGTGGGAAGAACTCACTTTATTTCCCCTTGTTAACTCAGTTCTTAACACTGAGAACTGAGACAGACATTATCTGCACAGCTTCAGAGTAACATCTGCATAGACCATACTGGATTCCTTTTCTTGGTCTACTCTGTAGTGCGAAAAGAGATAGAACGCAAAAAAGCCATTGTTCTTTATATGATTATGACTGGAATGAAAGCAATATGGCCAAAATAAGCTGAACAAGAACAGTTAGGAGGGAGAAATGGACAACTGTTGGTCACCACAAGCTTCGGGATTATTTAATATTCTATGACAAGCTTTCAGTTCTTTCAACCATCCTGTTCAGCACCCTATGATTTTAGGCTTGGATGAAAATAGGGAATTAAATTTATTTCTAAGGTGGTTTACAAAGAGGAAATAAGCAGAGCTGAGTTTTTTATTTCTTCAATACATGCTTTTAGATCTCTTACATTATAAACTTTTCTTTCCGTGCCCCCCACCCCGGCAAAGCAGCCTTTTTATCAGCTAATATGTGAAACAATTGTAATGTAGAGCATGTAAGCAGTCTTTGCCACTGGGCCCTCATAAATCTTGCCAGTTCCCAGTGAACAACACCAAATATTTGCAGCTGAGGAACATTTGGTCTGCCTTAAATTAACATATCTCAGCAGTCAGAAGTCATTAAGCTTTGCCAATGATTTGAAACCATTTTTCCATTTCAAAAGCGACACTGGCTGTTACTTTTTTTCCTCCCTGGATGAAGAAGGTGGTAAAGGAACAAAAGAAATGAAAATGAAAATAGGACATTAATGAATGAAAAAAATTACAAAGAGACTTTTAGCTGCTTTTAGAAAATCTCTTATTTAAAATGTTTTTAAAATCTAGCAGATATGTGTGTGTGTATATGCATGTGATGAAATAATAATTCCAGTTGATACGTATTAATTTCAGCAGCATAGTGTGATTTTAAAAGCTACAGAGACGTACATTTTTTATCTTGCTTAATCCCACGCAAATAGTCATTTAGATGTCTCTGAAATCTTTATATGACTCAAGAAGCAAAGAACAAAGGAATGTCGAGTGCAAAGATCATCTGAAACATTTGCCTGTTTGGGAAACTGAGCTATAATCAAATCTAAATAGTTTGCATGTAAGCACACTACACACGGTTAGGACTGTCTCTAAAGTGATTCTATTACTGAAGAGGCAAGCTGCTTTTAAACCAAGCAGATTGGCTCTTCAAGGATGCAAACAACTTCAGAGGAAACAAAAGGAAAAAAAACCCAGCTCTATATGGCTGTTCGACTTACGATATTCACTTTCAAAATGGTGTCTTCAATTTCAATCAATCAAACATTTCAAGGAGAAAATGTGAAAGTTGTCAAGTGATTTTATATCATATTATTCTTGTTCACAAAGAACAAGAACATTCCAATCTGAGCTTTTATTCATATCTGTGATAAGATCTGTGGTTCTAATTTCAGTTTGCAGCATTTTTTTGCCACTTTTTATTGAGAGATTTGTTTTTATTTAATTTATTATATTTATATTCTGTAATAACTAAAAAAAAATAATAGGGTGGTGTTCAACTACGTTTCATTCAGAACAGACCCACTGAAATTAATTAACACGACCAAACTAGGTTCATTAACTTCAGTATGTCTACTCTGAGTAAAATTTAGTTGAATACTGAAAAGATATTTAAGGAAGTGTATTTTTCACTTTCTAATGGTTGGTATTTGCTTCATTATCTATCCCCAGTATTCTGGAAATAATGTGATACATATCCAAATAAGTTACACAATTATTGGGGGGGTTATAATAAATAAAAACACCCTCTTTCTTTTACGCTGTTATTAATCTAGCCTTAAAACTGCACATGAACAGAAAGTACATGCTAAGAGGGCCTGAACCAGTTAAAACGGGCAAAGTTTAGGTCTCTCTATCCTTAAAATATAGCAGATGCTGTGGAAATCTTCCATTTGTATCTCATTTCTCAGACACTTTAGAAAAACTAGCTTTATGAACAGAATGAAATTAGTGTTATTCGCAGCTAATCAGATTCATTTTGCAAGTGCTTAAAGCTTTGATTTTTTTTTTAAAAAAAACCCACATTTTTTGTCAAGGTTACTGAGGATATGTAAGTAATGTATTCACTTACTACCTTTTAATTCCAGTGTAGTTTTTGTTTTATAACAATCTTTTCTGAAAAGCTCTTCAGATGACAAGTAGATTTCTCGACAAGCACTACTTAAAAGGAATTAAACAGTGCTTAGAATTTTACCACTTAGAGACAAGTAGCTTCATTTCTATACCAAGACTAGAGGTTTTAAGGATACAAAAATCTTATGAGTAGAATTTGTATTCTCATATAAGTTTTATTAATTTAGGAAACACAAAACATTTGAACTTCTTATTCTGCTTTCATCGCCTCAACATCATTCTCCTGGCTCATAATGGAAACTGCTGGGACACATTTATGTTTTTCAAAATCTTATAATTGAAGACATTACTGGCCTTTGCTAGATACCAGAAACTTTTTCATATGATTTGTTGTTGAATAAAAGTTGCATGCACTGATGAAAATAAATATAATAGAGATAATTTCACTTTTTAGAGGAATCCCAGCAGCAACATCTAGAATGCTTAGTGTGGTTCCCTTATCATTTGTGGGAATTATTTTTTTTAATACTCTAATAGCAATCATAAGGTTAATTTGACTTTTGTTAAAATGAGCATACAGAGCCTGAATCAAGAATAGTTAATAAACAAATGATTAAAAAGAATGAGCCACATCAACCCTTGGGTTCACGAGCATCTCCTTTCCCTCTCCTCCACTATGGCCATGGTATCGGAAGCATCCTGTTAACCACTGTGTAGTGTGTCGTCTGAACCTTAAACTGTGGTTAATCTTAACTATAGCCTGTTTAACCGTAACCCATTGTTTGAAGGTGGCTTGTTTCAAACAAAGCGTAGTTAAGATTAAGGGTAGTTTAAGGTGCAGGAAACCACCATAAACTGTGGCTATTCTAAACTGGAACAAAAGCTTCCCAATTGTTCCTTGTTGCTTTGCCAGAGGCAGAAAGTGTGAGCTCAAGCCTGCTGCAGCTTGATCATATCACACTCAACTACTATATTTGAATAAGGTGCCGGAATACGGTCAATGTCTTCATTTAAACATTTTTCATGTTATATCAACAGTAAAAACATTGGTTTCAAGTGTTTCATGTTTCTTACTGGTTAAGAAAGGTTAACAACTCAAGAAAGTTTTGATATAATATTAGATGTTAACGTCATTAAGTATTTTGTACCCATTCTGTAGGAGACATTGAACTATTAATGTCTCCTTATATAGCATAAGAATAAGAAAGGGAGCAAGCTATACTTTCTTTTTGTATTAAATGTTACAGAGACCACATATACACACACACACCCAAATAGGCTGGGTCAGGAAATTAGACATCTTATCTCTGGGTCTGTTAAAAAGGACCAATAACCTAGGCCTCCAGCACTCAGTGTGATAACTGCTTTTACAAAATGAATTTTTGACTTTTTCACAGCTTAGCTACAAGTAGACACTATCAGTAGAACTGCATTTCCCTGCAATATGATGGAAAGTAGAAGATTTCAACATCTGACAGAAGAAAATGAACAGCTGATAAAACATCTTTGAAATGTTCTCTCGCTTCAACACATGCCTTTGACAATGATTTGCATTTTTATTATTGTTGACTTTCATGACGGGACTGACGGTCAGCTAAACATACAATGACTTGAAATAAAGCTAATTATAAGTTCACCATCCCATTCTAGCGAGGAGGGAAACAAACCAAATCAAAGGAAAACAGAACAATCCATCTTCAATATGCAAAATGTGAAAGGCTCATCTTACCTTTTGGTTTTTCCCTTCCCCAGTCAATAAAAAAATGGATACTATAATGCCATCAGTCAGTAAGGAATTATGGCATGGGACTGAAACTTGTACTGGTACTTCAAAACCTTAGCATCACACTACAGGACTAAGAATTTTATCTACCAGGAATATCCAGCAATAATCTGCATGTGTAATCTTTTGCCACCTTTTCAGTTGGAGGTACCTACTGGGCTTCAAGCCAGGATCACAGACTAAAAGAGTTGAGGGTTGTGAAGGTTAAACAGGGCTTCAGCAGGCCTACTGTTCAGTCAGAGGCCACAGAGATGGTCTTAGGGGATGGTCAAGAACCAGATGGTACTAGCTGGCGGTATTTTGTCACCTAGGTGTTGATTCTTGAGAACTGGGCACAAGGAACAGCTTACATATTCTACCTCCACTGCTGGAGGCAGTATTTTTTTTTTTTTTGAACACCAGTTGCTGGAAATTGCAGGTGGGGAAGTGCTGCTTGCTGGCTTCCTATGGGCACCTGGTTGGCCGTGGTAAAAACACACTGCTAAATTACACGTGTCTTTGGCCTGATCCAGCAGGGGTCTTCTTATGCCCGGACACTGAGATCCAGCGCCGAGGGCCTTCTGGCGGTTCCCTCACTGCGAGAAGCAAAGCTACAGGGAACCAGGCAGAGGGCCTTCTCGGTAGTGGCGCCCGCCCTGTGGAACGCCCTCCCATCACAGGTCAAGGAAATAAACAACTACCTGACATTCAGAAAATACCTGAAGGCAGCCATTTTTAGGGAAGTTTTTAATGTGTGATATTTTTGTATTTTGATTTCTGTTGGAAGCCGCCCAGAGTGGCTGGGGAAATCCAGCCAGATGGGCGGGGTACAAATAATAATAATAATAATAATTATTATTATTATTATTATTATTATTATTATTATTATTATTATTATTATGCTCAGTGTGCAATATGTGAGGGGTGGAATTGCTGTGCCACTTCTCCATTATAAGATCAGGAAAGCCTTAGCTAGGGGAGCAAGGACCTGCTCTGGATGACTCTTCTGTTTTCCTGAGAATATATTGATTGATAAGCCTCTACCTTCTGAAGACTTGGAGATGTCTGTGAGTCAACAGAAGGAATGAGCTATTCCTAAAAGCAAAATCCTGTCAATTTTTGTTGTACAGTCTGCCTCCTATTGGCCTTAGAGGACTATAATCCATCTTGCCGAGTAGCACCTGAGACAATGTGCAGAATGGTAGAATGTTTTCTTTTGCCACCGCAAATAGGAGTCGCACACAGTCTGTTAAGTGGGGTCGATGAGATTATTTTAAGGAACAAATGCCCTTTGCAAAACAAATCTCAGCATCTTAAGGTCATTTTTTAAAACAGCTCCTACAAAGCATACATCTTCTAATTGTTATGCAAGCCTAGTAAGTGCAAGAACAAATGAAACATGTGAGGTTGTCTCATTTGCATGGACTGGCTACATGGGCAATTTTTAGTAGTTAAAAAAACCACACACATAACTTGTTGTTATTTCAGCTTTCTTACAATGGAAGGTTTGAAAGCAAATTCCTTGAAAGTGAATGGCATAGAGATTGCTAGGAAATAACAAAAAGACTCTATGAAAGAAAGAAAGAAAGAAAGAAAGAAAGAAAGAAAGAAAGAAAGGGCTCTGGGGAAAATGGAAGTTTTTCACACTTAGAGGCAGAAAAGTCTATCTACAACATTTTCCTTTCCCCCCCAAAGGTACATTTATTCAGGAATCATTGGCTAACATGGGGCTCTTGATGCTTCAGCAGATGCTAGAAATAAGGCCTGGAATTCTAGTTCTTTGTTTGTTTGTTTTTATAATTCTTTTTGTCATAATTGTTACCCAAAACACATTTTTATTTGTTAATTATGCCACATTTACATTCAGCACTAGCATCTCTAAATGATGGGTATTTTTGTTCAAATTTATTTATCTACCAGTGACTGGGTATACTGGGTTAAGTGTACAGTCATACCGCGCCAAACCTGGAAGTACCAGAACGGGTTACTTCCGGGTATTGATGCTCGCGCATGCGCAGAAGTGCCGAATCGTGACCCACGCGTGCGCAGATGTGGCGCTGCAGGTTACGGGCGCTGAGGGTTGCGAACGCGCCTCCCGCGCAGATCGCGTTCACAACCCGAGCGTCCACTGTACTTGCTTTAAATACTTTATCTGTTTTAGTACTTTAACTGAAGGTGTATTTTTTTAAACAATCAAGTGGATTCATTTTATGGAACAAATGAACGAAAAATTTGAACTGAATAAACTTTCATCTTACGCATAGAATGAACAAGACCAGCAACACCACAGTGTGATGATATTATGCAGTCTAATCCTATTTATGCAGCAGGCCCAGAATATGGCTATGAGCAGTCTAAGAAAGGGCCTAAGAAGTTGGTATTACACATTTGAGAATGAATGAATGAAGTCATTAGACATTAGTAACATATGAAAATCAAAGATTATTGCTGAAATCACTATCTCTGGGAATCACGGAACTGTAGAGTTGGAAGGGACACCAAGGGTCATCTAGTCCAACCCCCTGCAATGCAGGAATCCCAACGAAAGCATCCATGACAGATGGCCATCCAAGCTCTGCTTAAAAACCTCCAATGAAGGAGAGTCCACAACCTCCCAGGGGAGTCCATTCCACTGTTGAGCAGCTCTTACCATCAGAAAGTTCTTCCTGATATTTAGTCGGAATCCGCTTTCTTGTAATTTGAAGCCATTGGTTTGGGTTCTAGTCTTCACGTAGCAGCCCCTTAGATATTGGAAAATGGCTATCATAGCTCCTCTCAGGCTAAACATACCCAATTCCCTCAACCATTCCTCATAAGGCTTGATTTCCAGATCATCATGGTCGGCCTCCTCTGCACACCTTTCAGCTTGTAAATATTCTTAAACGGTGGCACCCAGAACAGGACACAATATTCCAGGTGTGGTCTGACCAAGGCAGAATAGAGCAGTACTATTACTTCCCTTGATCGGGACCCTATACTTCTGTTCATGCAGCCTAGAAGAACATTGGCTTTTTTTTTGCTGCTGCGTCACACCATTGACTCGTGTTAAGCTTGTGGTCTACTAAGACCTCTAGATCCCTTTCACGTGTACTACTGGCAAGCCGTGTGCCACCCAACTTATATTTGTAAAGCTGGTTCTTCCTGCCTAACTTTACATTTGTTCCTGTTGAAATTCATTATCTTAAGTTTTGGTCCAGTTTTCCAGTCTGTTGAGATCCTTTCATATTGAATCCTAGTTCTGTCTTCTGTGGCATTGGCTCCCCCTCCCAGTTTGGTGTTGGCGTAGTAGCCTGCTCCCTTTTTTATCAGGTGCAGTAGGTAAACGGTTGCTGGTTGTTGCATCAACTTCAACACTAGAATTAGTTAGAAGAGAGGGTGTGCCTTTCAGCGACATATCTGGCCTGTAATCTTTTGTTGACCTTCTGTTTTGGCTAGCCACTTTTCTTTTTTTCTTTTCTTTGACATGGTGATTGACAATGCACTGAGTTTGATGACGGATAGGAGTAAAACGAGAGCTGTAAAATCTTAATCTAAATAACCTGTAATCTAAATAACCAAGTAGCAAAGGCCTAATGGAAGAGTGAAGAAGAAGAAGAAGAAGAGTTTGGATTTGATATCCCGTTTTATCAGTACCCGAAGGAGTCTCAAAGCGGCTAACATTCTCCTTTCCCTTCCTCCCCCACAACAAACACTCTGTGAGGTGAGTGGGGCTGAGAGACTTCAGAGAAGTGTGACTAGCCCAAGGTCACCCAGCAGCTGCATGTGGAGGAGCGGAGACGCGAACCCGGTTCCCCAGATTACGAGTCTACCGCTCTTAACCACTACACCACACTGGCACTACCTTTGCCCAAGACATGGCAGTCCACAGATTGAAGGGAGTAGGGTGTTTTTTGAATGTTCCCTTATGTTAACAAGCAAACAAAGCATGCTTCCCCCACTGAACCTTCCTATATGAAATATGTAGGAAACTAACATACTATATGAAAGGTTGCAGCCAGTTGCAACAAATATAGGGGAACATTCAAAAATGAAAACTCTCCCACTAACTGTTGTGCAACAGTTCAAAATAAAACACACTTAATATCAAATTTCCTACTATACTGTAAAGTACCTACTACCTTTAGGCACGTAGAGTCAACCAGGGAGCTACTTCCTTTGGCTGAGGGAGGAGGCTTCCTTTTTCCTAGAGAGGGGAGTAGGAAGTATAAGCCATTTCTTTTCTTGAGGCCTAAATAAATGAAGGTCTGAAGAGTATCCTGCCTCAAGAGCAATTCTTCGAGTCCTGACTACATTGCATGACTGGTTGTTTGCACCACATGGCAGTCACTGTTTCAATAGATTGCAATTGTCTGTGCTGCCCTCCCAATGCCAGCATTCCTGCAGCTCATTTGAGAAAGGGCAGTGGTGAGCTTGGGGCTGCACAGGATTGGCTCAGCCAAAGCACATGCACAGCTACACACCTGCCCCCTGCCTGGCCCAGGTGGGCTGCAGCCACACCCAGATTGGGAGAGTTTCTCCACGTTTTTCCCCACATGGTTACTACTGGTCCCCATCACATGACAGTTGCTATGTTGACACGTTAAACTTTAAAATGCCTTGTTGCAAGTGTGGTTTGGCCCTCCAGAAGTTGCTGGTCTACTCCCAACCATGCTTGCTAAGGATTATGGGAATTGTACAAAATAAAAAAATAAAAAAATCCTTCCAGTAGCACCTTAGAGACCAACTAAGTTTGTTCTTGGTATGAGCTTTCGTGTGCATGCACACGAAAGCTCATACCAAGAACAAACTTAGTTGGTCTCTAAGGTGCTACTGGAAGGATTTTTATTTTTTTTACTATGGCAGATCAACACGGCTACCTACCTGTAATGGGAATTGTAGTTTAGCAACATATGGATCACTAAAGGTTTCCTACACCTTCCTTATTGAGTCTGTGTTGAGAGAGCCAGTGTGGTGTAGTGGTTAAGAGCGGTAGACTCGTTATCTGGGGAACCGGGTTCGCGTCTCCACTCCTCCACATGCAGCTGCTGGGTGACCTTGGGCTAGTCACACTTCTCTGAAGTCTCTCAGCCCCACTCACCTCACAGAGTGTTTGTTGTGGGGGTGGAAGAGAAAGGATAATATTAACCGCTTTGAGACTCCTTCGGGTATTGATAAAGCGGGATATCAAATCCAAACTCTTCTTCTTCTTCTTCTTCTTCTTCTTCTTCTTCTTCTTCTTCTGTGTTTTTTTTAATAGTTCCATTTGTTATATTCCTCCTCCAAGAGGCTCAAGATGGCACCCACACACATGGATTTTGCTCCTTCCTTGCTATCCAGAGTGACTGGCCTAAGATCACCCATGACTGAGCTTTGAAATTAAGGAGGGCTAAGGTTTTAGCTTAATGGTTAATCTGGACTTGATAATGTACTCTATTGAGCCACATAGATCTGAATGTTGCAGTCCTATACACACTTACTTAGAAGTACTGTCCACTGAACTCAGGGGGGTTAACTTCTGAGTAGACCTCTGAGTAGGCTTGCACTGTGAAAGTTTGGTAAGAAGTATTAGCCATAGTAGGCAACAATGAGAAGAGGAAAAGATGTAGATATTTAGACCGAAGTCCTTGCAAATCAATGATAACATAAGGCCACTGAGTAGGTTCAGTATTTCACTACTAAGGTTGCCATATGTCCAGAATTTACATAGCGTCGAGGCAGAACAGTCCGGGAAAATCTGGACGTATGGCACCCAATGTCGGAAGTGTATATTTTGGCAAATTTCCTTAAAAACAGCTCAAAAACTTATTCTTTTTTGAGATTTTGCAGAAATAGCTCAAACAACTTTTCACTTTTTGAAATATGGCAACCCTACTCACTGCTGGTTTCCCTGACTAATGGCATTGGTTCAAAGGAATTCATTAATCAAAAGAGACCCAATGCTTGAATGATTCACAACATTTAACCAGGAGAGATGCAACCAATCATAAAACTATTATAACATGTTCACACTGTAAAAAAGAAAAAGAAAACATTTTCAAAGCTTATTCAACTTTAGAGCTAGCTAAATTTCATAACTCTCCCTCCAGCGTATCCAAGAGCTAGAAAAGCTGCAGCAAAAATTAATAATTTCCCCCGAATATTTCAAATTGTTCTGCGGAACTGGAGAGCGGAGTCTTTACATCTGTGCACAGCACAAGAAACACCTCACTCCACCAATCTCCTCCTGTAACACTGCCAAGGTCATGGCCGAGAAGCCGATAGAGCTTTTCCACTTTGTTAATCTGTGGTTTCTGGAGTTTCTTAGGGAACGCAGGAAATACTATGCGCCTAGTAAAAATCAAGTCATTTGTATAATAGCGGGGCAATAGTATCAAGTGTTCTGCACCTGTTTTACGCTGCGCTGCCATAATGTCTGTAAAAGCAAACAGTAGATCTCAGGGTCAGATTACAAATTGGACTAGGCTGTTTGCTAGATTGCTGCTTTGTTTAACCTTTATGCTTTTGTTTTAAAGGGTGACTTGGGTGGGGGAATCGCAAGAAACAAGAGGCTAGTTCAAAGAGTTGTAATTATCTGTAAGGTGAATTAGATATTTTACTTTTAACAAATTATGATACAATTATTTCTCCATTCTGCCTTTTATAACGCTGAGATACTTTGTTCGACGGGAACTCGCGGAGAATAAAGAATTTTCAGATTATGTGCTCCCTCCAAGCAGTATGATTAGAATACGTAAAGAAATTGTTCTGCACCAGTTTTACACTGCACTGCCTTAATGTCTGTAAAGCAAACAGAAGATTTCAGGGTGAGATTACAATTTGGACTAGGCTGTTTGCAGCTTTGTTTAACCTTTATGCTTTTGTTTTAGAAGCGGAATGGCTTTGTTTTGTTCGGCTGCAAGAAAGAAAAGGCCGTTAAAATAATTATAATTGTCTGTAGAGCAAGTTAGATAGTCTACCTTAACAAACGATGAGACAACTGTTTTCCACATTGACTTCTATAAAGTTGAGATACTTTGTTTGACATGAACTCACATAGAGTAATGAACACCAGGTAGTATATGCTGTTTATAAGCTGCATGGTGAGAGTACATATGGAAAGAAATTATGTTTCTATTAGGTACTATAAGCTTTTCTTTCTTGTTTATATTGCAACTAAAAAAGCCAAAGCTTTGCACGCCGTGCTTACAAATTCCAGGTTCCAGGTCTACGTTAATTGTTCCTTTATAACCCATGCCTCTTCATTACCTGACTTTCTTTTGTCTCTCTTTGTACGTTACAGGTGCTTCTTGTATTGCATGCAACTTTAACACAAGCGCATACAAGCACACACGCACACAAACAAACACACAGAAGGTGGGTGGGAGGAGATGTGCTTGCCTTCTTGAAATATTCTAATTTGAATTGTTCAATGAATGCCTCTTGCCCTGCAAGGAGAGCAGATCTCTTACAATCTGAAAAGCAGCAGTTTGATTCTCAGCAGGCAAAATTAAAGAATTGACTGCATCTGGGTTGTAATAACCACCTTCCCCACAGTCAGTGGAATGGCTATTATTATAGCAGGCTTGAATAAAAAATTAAAACAGATTGTGTGGTAGAAGAAAGAAAATAGCATTTCCAAAGGGGAAAAAACCCTAGATGTTGCATACTAAAACCATTTAAATTTTCTATGGTGCCTGTGCAATGCCAACTCTATTTTAATTGCTATAGGTTATGAGGCACAGTCAAGAAGCAAGACAAATGTTGAGCAAATATCTTCCGTTTATTGCTTAGGTAAAGGTAAAGGGACCCATGACCATTATCTCCAGTCGCGGACGACTCTGGGGTTACGGCGCTCATCTTGCTTTATTGGCCGAGGTAGCCGGCGTACAACTTCCAGGTCATGTGGCCAGCATGACAAAGCTGCTTCTGGTGAACCAGAGCAGCGCACGGAAATACCATTTACCTTCCCGCTGGAACGGTACCTATTTATCTACTTGCACTTTGACATGCTTTCGAACTGCTAGGTTGGCAGGAGCTGGGACCAAGCAACGGGAGCTCACCCTGTCATGGGGATTCGAACCGCCGACCTTCTGATCGGCAAGCCCTAGGCTCTGTGATTTAACCCACAGTGCCACCCGTGTCCCTTCGGTAATATGCCTCAATCCTGACTCAAATACCCTTCCTGACTTGTTAAGAATGTGCCTCATCATGCCAGAATAGGCTTTCATTATTTTCCCTCTGTTATAATTGTGGTGAAATCTGGCCTTCTTAATATCCAAGCATCACACTTTCAAACTGTTGGGCCACATTCACACAAATTTCAGTTTTGCAAAACTTTTACACATTTTTACCTTTTGTTCTTAATAAAATGTAAGTTACAAAGGAAGGAGTAAGTAAACATTGGTAACAGTCTGTGTGGGTAGGAGACTGAGCACCATTCCACCAAATATATAATACGCAGTGAAGAACCATACATACATGCAGCCACTCAGTTTATGAAATTAATCTCGAGAGAAAATGAGTTTTTGCACATATGGGCTTCTGCATCATATACTGCATTGTGCATCTTGCGAAGAGCAAAGGTGTGCCCCTGTTTTTGTACCACACAACCACTGCACAGGTCAATAGTCAACAAGGACTATAGTTCTCCTTAGAAAAGAGTAGGCATTTCTGTGTTTGGACTGTTAGTAAGAAAGCAAAGCTGGGACCCTTTCCATTAATTTTCACTTGATTCTGCCTATGCCCCAAATTTAGCACACCTAACTTTACATGCTTGGCAAAAAATAAAATTAAAAAGGGGCCAAAAGTCCGGGGGAAACAAGTGTCAAGATGGCGGCGCATTCATACGCTGCGGCTCTGAGCTCCCAATACTTCACCTACTCATGCACAGAACTGGTAAACCATACTGTATTACGGTGTGGTACGCTGGTTTGACAGCCATGGACAGAAAGTCCCTACAGAGGGTGGTGAAGACAGCACAAGACATCATGGGCTGTCCCCCGAGTCCGCTACACGTCATCGCAGGAGACCGTTGCCTCAGAAGAGCGAGGAACATTCTCAGAGATGACTCACACCCTGGCCAGCACCCTTTTAATCTCCTGTTCTCGGGCAGGAGATATAGAAGCATGATAAACCACACCAACAGGTTAAAGAACAGTTTCTACCTGTGGGCCGTGAGGCTGCTGAATGGAAGACAGCAAAATTGCAGCTGACGTTCAGGGTTGGAGGTTGTATGACAGCACATAGAATGTGACAAGGACTGAGATATTGTGGGGGAGAGGGGGGCTCTTTAATCTCACTGTAAACATGTGGTACAGTGACAATAAAGTATTTCTATTTTTTTCTATTTCTGTTTTGGCAATTCCACCCGCCACTGTGTTCTAACTACACACAATGTGTACGTACAATGTGCTTTGACTATACATGATTTTGGCTTTAGGCGCAATCCCCAGAACGTACCCCCCGTATAAATTGTCTGCTTACTGTATTTCCTTATAGTTTCACCACACTTTACCCTCCTTGTCAGGAAGAAACAGGGCAGAAACAACACATGATAAAGCATTCCCATGATATATTTTACCTCGCTTGCCTTTAAACATGTGAATGCAGCTGTGTTCTTAAACAGTAGCTTGACTTGCAATGAACTGGATAAAGTGTCACTGCTGGGAAACAGTGCAAGACCCAGGTCACTCCAGACTGTCAGTACTTTGCAGGTGCTGGATTACAGCATTCTGTTGCTGAACTGCAACAAACCCGTAACAAAAATCTATGGTTTTTGCAGTTAGGAAAGTGAAGGGGAAATGCATGTATGAGCATATAATCTCCCCATAAACAAGTCAGAACGAATGCTCAGTAAAAAGGGCACTGCATACCGTGTGAACTGTGCGCAAGCAAATCAACAGTTTGTGTGGAGGAGACCCCACAGTCAGACCCCCAACACGCCACAAAAGATTTATGGTATTTTTTCACTCTGTATATATACTCATAATCCTAATGCTCTACTGCTACCTAATTAATCTTTCCAGCACTCTGGGACAGGAGACAGTACAATTCTTTATTAACCAACACATTTTAACTTGGGTGAAATCCATTTGACTTTCAAATGTGAAAAGTAAAAGAGAAATATATGAAGTCAGATGATCACAAGGCGAATCCTTGGATTTTAGCGGGAAGTAGAACATAATTAACTTTTAAAAGAGGGAAGACTTGAGCTGAGGAGGAATAATTAAGGATTTGATATGGTGATCAACAGAATAGGAAAAGTGGCTAACAAAAATAAAAACAAAACACAAACAAACAAGCATGGTTTTTTTCCTTGTGCAGAATGTCTGTCTACGATCAACACAGAACAGGAGCACTGAGTCTCGGTGCGAGGGCTTGAAATGCCATCATAAACCATTTGAGATTTGCTCTCATTACATTACTACCTGAAAAAGCACACTGTAGTTATAAGCCTTGTAAATCCAAGGTTCTTTATCATTTAGCCTTCTATACACTAAAACCTTATTTGTAATATGCACTATATAGTGTAGTAGTAAATATTTCCAATTAGCTTTAGTGTCAGTAGTCCTCCAGAAAACTGATGCATTTATGTTAATATAAAAGCCTACATGGTATATTTTATCATGCATTAGAGATTTTAATCAGGTAATCTGCACGGCATCTGGAAACCTTAGCAGAGGCAAAGTCTGCTATAACAAAGGCACTGTAACAGTTCACCTTCAGTGAAGAACAATAATGCATTATTAAATTCACTTTCCTGCTCAGTGGTTACACTTAGCTGACCACAGCAAATTTGCTCTCTGCCTGGTCTTCACAAGTTGGCAGAAAAATAGATTCTGTCACATTTAACGGGTTCTGAAAATGACAGGATGCCTCTCTTGGTTTAACTATGAGCCATAATCTTTCAGAAGTAAATATAATTACAAATGCCTTTTGTCACATACTGCTTAGGAAGGATATTATATGTGGGTGATTATGGCAATAGATATCACCAGGCTGCTTCACTGTCATTAAAATCAGATATTGATCATGTTACACATCAGCACTATCTATGGGTTTGTGTGTGTGTGTGTGTGTGTGTGTGTGTGTGTCCTTTTGACCAAACATGACATCATAATTCCTGTAATGCCACAAAATATAAAGAATATCAGATTCCTTGACTATACCACGACCAAATTCAGAGATCCTATGCCAAACAGCAATCTTTTTTTAATAACTGAATGCTTTAAAATAAATTTATATTTCCAGTTTTGTTTTTCAGAAGATGAGAAAGTTATCACACCCACCACTGTCTATTATAAGATTTATAAAGTGCCCATTAAAAAGCAATGATGGGACACAGGAAAAAGGTTACAGGCCCAAGACAATGCATATTATGCTTTGTATTATTGCTGTTCCCAGAGGTTCATTAACCAGTCCTACAAATCCCTACTTGGAAGACAGTTGGGTTTACTCCTAGTTAAGTGTGTACAGGATTCTGGTATTAAGTGTGTACAGGATTCTGGTATTAAAGTATTTGTGGCTCAGTATAAAAGATAACATTTACACCACAAAGCCTGCAGTTATACATACTTGACAATAAACATGTATAGGATTGCAACTGTAGGACAACTTAATATTGTTTTCTCTATTCCAGATACATTCATTTGGGGGAGGGGGGAGTCTGACGTTTCGCTCTCATTTTTGTTACACCCACTTAGTCTCTCGAGCACTTTCTATCTGACACACTTTACTGTTAATATGACAACTTACCGGCAAGGTGTTTCTAACGGCACTATTGGTAAATAACTCCTTTAATAGGATCTAACGCTTGTCCCTCACACAGTTCCACTGGATTCCAATTATTCTACTGTTTATGTTCTACTGCTGTATGACAAAGCAGCCTCAGTGCAAAGTGTTTCGCTACCATAGATCCCATGATAAGCATGCAGTTCTGGTTGCTTTGAAACCTGCATGGAATTGTTGCAACTAAAGGTTTAGGAGACGCTTGGTGGCAGCACGGAGTGCCTCAAGTGTTGGACCTTTAACGACAACCCACAAAAAATGATCCCAAAGTATACTGACAGCCAAGTTCGGCGTTCAGCATTTCTGGTAATCTGGATATACCCAAACACGTCATAAAGTTAAGTGATGGGAATAAAGAGGAAAAAAACGGAAAGCAGAAATTAAAGAAATTCATTCATCGGTGTTGGTGAAATGTTGTGGATTGGGAATTCGTCCAACTACACAGTCTGGCAACACAACAACTTCGGCTGGCTTGATCTATTGCTCTGGTCCGCTGAAGGTCATGGCAGACTTTTCAATGACTGAGTTGGAATATGTGTTTAGGTTTGTTTGTTTGTTTAAGGAAGGTTCACTGAAGGAACAAAAATGCACATCTTTAAAGGGGAAAACTCATCACTATACCAAGAGGAAAATATTTAGTTTTTAGCATATTAGTCACCCATTTACACAGAAGAAAGTCGTGTGCAACATATACGTACCAATGTTTTTAGAAAACTTTTAAAAATATAAATGTGCCCATATTTTTAAAGCATACGTGCTGGGGTAACAGAGGGTGCATTCTACCAAAAAAAAAAAGTCAAATAAAGGACACCAAAAACAAGTTTATTTTTCCTAATTTTAAAGCGTGAGTATGCTTTTTGAAGAATTAACTAACAGATATTTTGCATTCATCTCTAAAGTTTAATCACCACTTAGGTAGAGCTGTAAGCAATTACTTTTTAAAAAAGCATCTCCATACAGAATATATTGCATATAATTAATTCAATGACTATCAGGGCTATAAAGATTAAATAAGAAGAGAAAGAAATATCATTAAAAAACAGCCATAGTCTAAAACTTAACTAAGCCAAGTGGATCCAGTGAACAATCCTAATTAAAGTGCCTAAGACAAACAAAGCTTGGGCTAAAAGCACTAAAAACAATTGAACACTTATTTTATTAATCTAATGAATCATGTATCATATCATTACAGTTTTGTATATATCATTAATTTCATTCCTTTCGCTTAAGCCTTTTATTGGGATTACTTCAGTTATTAGTTGGTCTAATGTATTGGTTACCTCTAAATCTCGCTCTACAATCTCTTCTTATCTTGTTGCATAAACCCTTGCGTGTTATTCAAATTGCTTCATTTATTATGATAGCTTCCCCATGTAAATTGTGCTGACTGCTCGCCCTTGCATAGTCCTCATTAGACTAATGAAAACCTTCAAACGAAAAAAACTAAACAACCTGCCAAATAAAGGTCTGAGGTTATTATGAAAATTACAACTCTGGGAGCTGGGAGAAGCTCTGTTCATTAATTCATGCTCAGCAAATTGCTAACTAATTTAGTTGCACTCCTCTGCATTAATGGATTATTTTATAAAAATGTTTTCCACAGCCCAAGACCTTTGGTGCATGCTTTTGAGAGGCTTGAATTCTAATCAACCTTAACAGTAAATTAGGAATGTAATATCTAAATAATAATTGGGATGGCATATGGAGGAAAATAGTGTTTAAAATCCCATGAAAGGTACTTTTGGTTTTCAGCTTCATATGTCAATTTCACAGTAGTTAAAACAATTGTACTTGCTTAATATTCTGAACCTGTTCCATAAGATACCAGTAACAATGGTGATCCAAAAAATGTTCAAAAAGTTTCATTCGCAAAGTATCCAAAAACGGCCTGATTATCAGATGCAAGATGCATTTCCGTAAACACAGACCAACATTCGTTAATTAAAAGTTCTGGCTATTTAAGTGAACTTTTAAGGGGGGAATGAAACCTCCCAAAAAGGCTTTGAAACAGCCCCTGTGCAAAGTTATAGTAATGATGATCTATAGGGCAAATTGCTTGCATTTGATAATGCATTTAAATGGCTTGTATTAGGGTGCTGACCCGGAGATTCTGAACAGTGAATTAACAAACAAAAGTTGTTTCGGTTACATGTGGTTAAGCCACTGCCTCAACTTTACATGGAAAGAACACGACTTGAAACAATATAGTAAATCATTCCATCAAGTTGATGGAGGGATTTAAACTGCTCCAAGCATGAGAGACTGGGGAGCTATTACTGTGCTTCTTAACCCATAACATAACGTTGGGAACAAGATCATGGAAGCATTTAGCACAGTGAAAGGCTGTGGTGTTTGTGTAAATGTGAACAAGCAAGGACAGTAAGGAAGTGTAGACGTGAGAGAACATTTCAAGAAAGCCTATTTCCACTATGATGCAATTCAGGAAAACGAATTTTCCTTTGCTAACAAATTATCCCCTCAAAATAAAATCATTCACATATGTTACAAAAATGAGTTTCTCTGGAGAAGACACTGGGTTGCTGTAGTGTGGTTATGTTATGTTTAATTTGTAGTGGTTTTTGAAATTCATATTCCTAAAAAGCCCATTCAGATGCATTCAGTTGATAGAAATCTACTGAGCTTTGTAGCGTGCGGCTATTCTGCCTTCTTACTCAGATACCACACAGTGTTGAGTCACAAAACCATTCATCCAGCTAATTATCTCATCATAGCCTAGGTTCAGATGAGTATCTACCCGATTTCTACCAGTAAATCTGCGAATAAGCAAATGAAAAACTTCCTCTTGATGAATGCCATTTATTTAGACCTTAAAATAAATGTAAAGATCTGCAGAAAGGTTCTGCAGAAAAAATATGTTGCATAAATGAACTGTTCAAGAAAATACATCCTCCCAAATGTCTCTTAAGACAACTGAGAAGTGGATTCAGTTTCTGTGATAAAGCCCTTTGCATACAACAAACTGCTAATCCTACAAGAGTGAAGGATAGACTTCTGGAGATTTAAATCAGCCACCATATGGCTAACTCTGTAACTTCCCTGTCTAGCTCACAGGTACCTATAAAGGTGGGAAGGGAGCATCTAGGTATATAAACCTATATAGCTGATTCTTTTCTGATCCTTCCCCCACCCTGCTCTGTAACTGAGTATCAACTCTCCAAATATATATGCTAGTACTCATGACATCTTCTCCTGGAAGAGAAATGTGCTGTATTTTCATGGTCCCACCCATCCATACTTTCTCTTTTTTTGCCCAAGCCTTCCATGGGCACACAAAACTATTGTATAAACTCTCTCTCTCTATAGTTTATTTAGAACTGGAATGTGGCATATACATATGAGAACCTCATCATAGCAAAGACATGGGCAAAGCTGTGTTTGAATGCGATCTATGAGTGGCGAACAATGTGCCAGGGTTAGCAAGCTAGAGCCATGCTGGTTTGTTTGTTTTTAAATTATACAGCATGAAGTTTTGGGAGTTCAAAGGAAATCTATGAATGTAGGTTGCAATCCCAAAACCCCTTATGCCAGGCTGCTTGGTGGACTGAGCAGAGGCATCCTTCTGCTTGCTTCTGAGAGGGTAGCCATCCTCGCATCAGTGTTTCACTGGTGAAGACCTACCCCTTCCACTTGCTAAAAGGGCAAGTGGCCCACTGGTGGTATTGTCGCCAGTGGGGCCTTGTCAAAAGTCCTGAAATGGGGTGTTCAGAGCATGGGGCTGAGCTGGCCTGGGATCTACTAGATCCTGAGCTGCTCTCCTAGCTGGTGTCAGCTGGCATTGGGCCTGATGCAGAACTCATCGTTGTGCCAGCCTGGAGCTGGTGTGGGGATCAGGCTATAGCTGCCTGCCCTCCATCTTCTGCCACTTTGAGCAGCTGGGCAGCAAATGCAGCAGTGGCTATGCCACTCTGCAGAGCCCCAGCGATGGCAGCAGGAAGTCTGGAGTATTCTCCCAGCTAACAATTTTTTTTTAAAAGTGTGATATAGTCATGTCAAGACCACCTTGCTCATGATACTTGTTTTCATTTTCTGTAGCCCTGACCCACAGAGGAAGAGTGCTTTGTACATAGAAAGGGGAGGAGGGGGGGTACCATCTTTAAAAAAAAGTATAAAATCAATGCCTACGCCTTATCCAATCAGATGTTGTGTAGGTAACAAAGAGTAGTAACCACTGATTGCCATTGTTTTCAATGGGAAGGAAGCATAGTGAACCACACCAGCTCTTGGCATGACATAGCTCTCTCACCGCCCCCCCTTCAAGGCATGGGGGGGGAAGAGAAATGATTGGGTCCTCCCTCCCTGCCAAGGCTGCCCTTGGTCAAGCCCTGGCCCACACTCTATTTGACCCAATGGTAGGGTACACAGTGTAGAAGTAACTACAGAGACGAAGAAGGGGGTATCCAGTATCACAAGTTCTCTGCCCTCAGAGAGGGCGATCTGATGCTTACTATAGCCCCTGGGATAGGACTGCAAGGTAAAAGTAATTATCATGCATTTAGAAGATTGAGCTGTCTTATTAATTCAAATAACATCCAAGGTTATTGCTGGAGTCATCCTGCTATTAATATTTTCTTTACTCACTGAGTAAAGACTGTGTGTTACTATCAGAAGACTGTGTGCAGATACACTGAATTGGTTGGAGATATTAGGGTAGCAAAATAGTTTATTGAGATTCTTAACAGGAAACGGAAGAAAGGGATGAGGTTATAAGTCACTAAAACCACTGAAGTTTCTTTCTTTTTTTCTTTTTATGTATTCAGGAATACTTTTTGCCTTAGGACATATTTTGATTTAGTTATGTAGAATTTCATTATGCCTCTCTAGGCACACATAAGGTCTATTTGCGTAAACAAAGGGAATTCTCTTGAATTTTAAACGGAAGGTTTATGATGAGATGCATCTGACGCAAGTATTGTTAATAGTTTATAACAGCGCATTATTGGTTGTTGATCTGGAAGGGCAGTTCCTGAAGTTGAGGCTCCAGTACTTTGGCCACCTCATGAGAAGAGAAGACTCCCTGGAAAAGACCCTGATGTTGGGAAAGATGGAGGGCACAAGGAGAAGGGGACGACAGAGGATGAGATGGTTGGACAGTGTTCTCGAAGCGACTGGCATGAGTTTGGCCAAACTGCGGGAGGCAGTGGAGGATAGGGGTGCCTGGCGTGCTCTGGTCCATGGGGTCACAAAGAGTCGGACACGACTGAACGACTAAACAACAACAAAATTGTTTGTTGAGGAAAAAATGTCAAGACAAAAAATACACTGAGTTCTGGCTTTAAATATTATTGTTAGTAAGTTTGTGATTATTCCCCCCCCCTTTACCTGAAAGTTAAACCATTATACAATTTTCAGCTTAAGAAAGACCCTTCTGATTAGAATCTCAAGCATATTCAGTATAAAGTGAAGAGTGACATTCAAGGTTCGTTTACCACCGATGCCATTCTAGGAAATATAAACAGATGCATATAAAAAGTGTGTGTGTTATTACCCTATTAAGCACAGTATCTCTGTAAAAATATGGGGGTGGGGGAAGTTTTCAAAATTATACAATTTAGAACCAATATTCATTCTCCTATGAACATTGTTTTGCTGACGATTTGCAACAACATCTTGTTGGAAATTATTTCAACATTTCAAAGACAGAATTCCATCACTATGGCACTGCATGTTTTCTGTCTGGCAGTATTTTTAAATCATGGAATCACAGAATCATAGAGCTGGAAGGGACCCTGAGGATCATCTAGCCCAACCCTTTGCAATGCAGGAATAAGCAGCTGTCCCATACATGGATCGAACCTGCAACCTTGGCATTATCAGCACCACACTCTAACCAATTGAGCCATCCAGGCTCTAAGTACTATCTAATACAGTAATAAGAAGTAATATCTAATACAAGCTATACCAGAAACCTAAAAAGTAGATAGCTGTTTTGATGGTTACTGATGCCTAATATGCTCATGGTCTCCACTGACAAATCTTCATATTTAATTTAAATAACTTTTGCAGATACTGACAGTGTACCAAAGAGTGAAAAATTAAAGGAAATTACATAAAAAGGTAAAGGTACCTCTGACCATTAGGTCCAGTCGTGGACGACTCTGGGGTTGCACGCTCATCTCGCTCTATAGGCCAAGGAAGCCGGCGTTTGTCCGCATACAGCTTCCGGGTCATGTGGCCAGCATGACTAACCAGAGCAGCGCACAGAAACGCCATTTACCTTCCCACCGGAGCTGTACCTATTTATCTACTTGCACTTTGACGAGCTTTTGAACTGCTAGGTTGGCAGGAGCTGGGACTGGACAATGGGAGCTCACCCCCTCGTGGAGATTCAAACCGCCGACTTTCTGATTGGCAAGCCCTAGGCTCAGTGGTTTAGACAGTGCCACATACATAAGGACGATAAATTGCATTTCTAATGCACGGAGCAATGCATAAAACTCTTAAAAGATTCTCCCAGCATCTACAATTGATTACACTACTTAGTTGCAGGACATTTATACCAAGGTATCCCATGGACTGCAAGAAGATCAAACCTATCCATTCTTAAAGAAATCAGCCCTGAGTGCTCACTAGAAGGACAGATTCTGAAGTTGAGGCTCCAATACTTTGGCCACCTCATGAGAAGAGAAGACTCCCTAGAAAAGACCCTGATGTTGGGAAAGATAGAGGGCACAAGGAGAAGGGGACGACAGAGGATGAGATGGTTGGACAGTGTTCTCGAAGCTACTAACATGAGTTTGGCCAAACTGCGAGAGGCAGTGAAGGATAGGCGTGCCTGGCGTGCTCTGGTCCATGGGGTCACGAAGAGTCGGACACGACTGAACGACAACAAATCCTTGGGCCAAGGTGGATGGTAGCAGCGGGGGGCGGGGCGGGGGCGGTTTGCACACAGGGCTGTGTTGTTCTGATTTCACATAGCTGTGGAACGCTATGAGTTTTTGAGAAGGAGGGGGCAAGACAGTGGGGAGCTCAGCATGGTGAGGGCTCAGCGCTGGGAATGTTGGATTGGCTTGCACCATTCTTAGCTCCCGACTGCCTTGCTGCTCCCCCTCTTGATGTGTGGCATTGGGAAATCAGGCCAGGAGAGCAACACGGCCCCACTCGTGCAGCCCAAACCAGCCACTACTGAAGACCAGGAATCCCAGCAAATGATTCTGCTCCTTATGGTGGTGAGCATATGATAATATGACTTGGCAGCCTGCTTCGCAATCATATCTCAAAACCTGCCCCCTGAGGTGTTTACATCATGCTTTCTAATGACAGGGGCAGCTCAGCTTGGAGATCTGACACAGGTACATACGAGCAACAGCCTAGAACTGGTTGTAAATCAAATGAGATATAATTAAGATTTAATTGCAGGGGAATGTACTAACAAAAAAAAATTATGAAACAAATACACTTCTGTAAACCATCTATTTAACTGGTTAAAATCCACAGGTATCTTTGACTCAGTGGGACTGGATAATAACCCTTTTAAATGTAAAGGAGGAAAAAAACTTTTAGTAAAATCATTCAAATCAGCAAAAACCTTGCCTACTTCAGGAGACGTGAAGGTGATAATAGAATACTTTTCTCCTGAACTGTATTTCCCTAATATGCCTACTGTCTTAAACATTTTTTTAAACATACTGCAGATTATAAATTGTCCTTTTCCTGAAATTTAAGAATACTTGAATTAAAAAGGAGGAGGAGAAGCATGGATAGGAGGAGAGAGGCAACTTCAAGAGGAGGTTTTGAAACATCTCACGGTTGTAATTATTAAAAGTCATTTCAGCTCTGATTGATGGATTAGCACAAATATGTCTTGGAACAAAACACAAACGCTTTTAATGACTAAGGCCCAAAAATTCCATGATATTTTATTTTAAAAAAAATAGAAAAGGGATGCAAACAAGGCATTTTCCATCATAAGAATGGATAAATGCCTGAATCTATTTCATTTGCATTTGTTTCTCCACTTGTAATAATGATTAATGATTGTGAATGATTAAAGGTGGTCAGAAACAAAATTGCATATCTGAACTGCAGGTCCATAATGATGCAAACAGATAATTACTATCTCTGCAAATATCTAAGTGAAATTGCTTGTTCTAATACAGGTAAGCCTGGCCTAAAAGTTGCAGGGCTGGCTCAGGAGATTTGATAAATGCAGTCATGACAGAAAACAATTTTTAATTTAGTATACCCTATAAATCTAGATAACCCATGAATATTTACAACTAATCCACTAGCCAGAAAGAGAGAGGGTGTGTGGGGTTGTTTTCATGAAGGAAGGGGGACAAAAGAATGCTGTGACCTAAACAATTACTGCAGAAGAAAAAAGAACTCTCAGCAATTTCATCTAGTTAAGTTCATTACTGAAAAATGATATACAATTGGGACACTTTTAAGAACCATTAACAAGTTCCATTTTAATGGAAATAATGCAAAATCTCCAACTGTTTCACAGGGAGGAGTCTACTGAAATTTAAGAAGATGGCATGCAAGCACATTTATACCAAAAAACTTGAACAGGCTGGACGAGGGGCAGGGAGAAAGAGAGAGAGAGAGATTCCCTAAAAATTCAAAAACAGGTCTGTCCATATTGCCACTCTCAGCATGGAGATTGTTTGGAGGGTCTAAGTGGGGCACATGCAAGAAGCCATAACAGGTTGTGTGCGCAATGAACCGAAATTAATGATTTGTATAAAAGAAATGTTGTTCTCATTAATTTTTAGTGTAATCTTATTAAAGATGCCACCTGTCCAGAATGGAAGTGTCCAGATTTTAATTCACTTCCCATATCTCACAGTAGTTGCACAGGACAGAGCTGGGAAGCTTTTGTATCTATTAAAACGATACCACAAAAAAATATGTCCTCTTTTAAAATCTTTACTACTGCAGCAATTCCATGCAGATGTACTATAGCACTTGCTGTTATGGCTTCGTCCAGCATTGCCACCAAGCTGTCGCCTTTGAGTTGAACCTCTTATTATCTCATTATCCTTCAGTTCCACAGAAGTTGCTATATATCTATATATCAGGTACACAAAATCATAGTCTGTATTTGTCTAATTTAAATAATAATAATAATAATAATAATAATATTGGTTAATGTTTCCTGTGCCAAAGGAAGGTACTGAACAAGTCTATATAAACCAAATGAGAAGATGGCACACTAATCAATAGAAATACTAATAGACATTAATCTAGCTCATACACTTTCAGTCAGATGGCTGATTAAATTTAAAATAAATTACATGATATCCGCCAGTCTCATTTTACACTATTAACAGTTGCAGGAGCTAAGTAATTTAGTCTCTCTTCCTTCCACACACATGGCCATCAACAGTTATCTCATAGTGGTTGACTTTAAGCGACTGTTTCTTTGATCAACTACAGACACACAGCAATTATATAAAATAATTTCTTAATAAAATATTTCTAAAGAACAGGCACTAAGAAATGGAACAGATAAGGGCTACATTTTTCACATCTGCATTTTATTGAGAGATTTAAATCATTTTCCTCCTCTTTATGGTGCCATTATTAAATAATTTCAACAATTTAATTTTTACCCTATTAAAATAATTAATGTACTACACGAGCATGTACACCCACACACAAAAGGAATTATGTTATCTTCTGGGAGAGACAGGAAGCTGGCTTTCCCCCTCCATCAGTGCTTTCACTTGAGTACCAACAACAGCAGGATTAACACAAAGAACCAACATCAATAGTATTAACGATGCCTGGGGTATAATATTTGTTCCTTTTCAGCAACAGAACAGCAAGTTAAAACAACTGCCTACCTTTCTCCATGTGCATTCTTTTAGAATCATGTCCGCTATCATGGCCAGCCAGGTCACCTTCTTTTGGACCAGGTAGGACATTCGGTGATAAGCCCATCAACATCTGGTTCATGGATAGGCCATTCTGGTGGACAGCTGCTAGCACCAAACAGATAAAACAAAAACCGAAAAGAAACATATTACTACTAGTAAATTTCACGATAGCTTTGTCAAACAACATAGTTTCTGCCTGTTTATGAGGAGGTGCCAGGAACACCCCCAGACTAAGAACCTCCTCCTTCAGGGACAGCACGACCCCATCCAAAGCAGGCAACTGACCAATTATCAGGACTCACCCATAACACCTCTGTCTTGCCATAATGCAGGCTTATAGTTTATTGGCTCTGACCTAGATTACCACTGAGTCTAGGCGAAGGCTGAAAACTAGCACCGCCTATGCTGATTCAGATGTTACAGAGGAACAGAGCTGGGTATCATCAGCCCTAGGCACAAGCAGATTGTTTGAGCCATACTGATGACCTTTTGCTCCACATCTCCCAATGAGTGCTCACAAAAGCTTCAATGATACCCTGAAGTACCCCACAACGTTACTGCCAGTGGGCTGAAAAATAATCACCCAACACTATTCTCTGAGACTGACCCTGAAGATAGGATCAGAACCACATCAAGTCATTCAGGAGCATGGTCAATGATATCAGAAGTCGCTGAGAGATAAAGTAAGAATAAGAGGGTCACATTCCCCCTTCTCCCAATCAAGGTCATCCATAAGGGTGACCAGTCTGAACCCGAACTGAAATAGGTCAAGATAATCAGTTACATGGGAGGAGTGCTCACAGTTGTGCCACCACAAACTTCTTCAACATCTTCCCTCAAAAGGTGGCATTTGCAACTGGGCAGAAGCGGTCAAAATCACTGCCTCTTTCAAGACAGTAAAACATAACAGCATTAAGATATAAGTGTGCATTAAAGTTTCTTTAAAATGGTTCTAGCCCACGTTTATGCAAGTTGCGACCTGCTAAGCACACCTCTGAACATATATGGAAACCCAGCAAGCACTAGATAAATCTCCTGGTTTCTTGTGGTTTACCTGGGGGCGAACAAATGGGGAGAGTATTTTCAAACACTTGGTAGCCTACACTATGACTGCTATATTTTGTTTGGCTTAGTGCAAGGGCGGAAAACCCCTTACCAGCAGCCAGATTCAGCCCACAGCCAGATTTCATCCAGCCCTCTCAGTCCCCCATCAGCTGTTCAGCAAGGAGGCAAAGGGGCTTTAATGTTGGGCAAAGTGTGAGACTGCATCACCTTCCTGTGTAAGAAGATCTGCAGCAAGAAGATCAAAGCAGAGGGCGAACTGTCTCAGCAGACTGGTGTTCCCTGAAAATATGTGAAAAGTCATCCATGTGTTTTATGCATTTTTCCAACTTCATGCATACAATTCAGGATGCAATTGCATCTTCAAGTCTGATATTTTAAATAGCTGTAAGGAGGCTGCAGCTCTGAATTGGTATCATTTGCATCTTCTGCTGAGATGATAATGATGATGATTTTGCCTTTTGCAGTTAGAAAAGATAAAGGATGTTGACGTTTTAATAAACTTTGTACAAAAATAGAAGGCTATGAAGAAAATGGAAGGTGAAATTTAAGTGGGGTTACTAATAATTAAATATTTAAAGTCTCCTCCTTTAAATTCCTGGGAGTTTACCTTAGTGAGGACCTCACTTGGAAAATCAACATAACTGAGGTGGTCAGAAAGGCCCAACAGAGATTCCATTCCCTCAGGGTATTGCGAAAGAATAATGCTAAACAACAACTGATGAACTCCTTTTACTGGTCCACAATAGAAAGTGTCCTTTCATATTGTATCACATTGTGGTATGCTGGCCTGACAGCCACGGACAGAAAGTCTCTACAGAGGGTGGTGAATACAGCACATGATATCATGGGCTGTCCCTTGAGTCCGCTAGATGACATCACTTCTACCCTCGGGCATGAGATATAGAAGTACAGTGGTGCCCCGCTAGACGAAAATAATTCGTTCTACGAGGGTCTTCGTAGAGCGAATTTTTCATCTAGCGAAGCGGCAATGGTGCGCGGAGGTTTTCGCGAAAAAAAAACCCTGTCTTGCGAGGCAGCCCCATAGACTTTTTTGTCTTGCGGGGCACCACTGTATAATCAGCCATACCAACAGGCTAAAAAATAGCTTCTATCCATGGGCTGTTAGGCTGTTGAACGAAAAATAACATAGCGAAATTGACTTGTGAGGTGGTGTGTTGTTTGATAAGAGATTGAGTGTTTGTGGGGGGGAGGCTCATTTATTTTCTTTGTACACAGGTTGTACAATGACAATAAACGTGTTGTTGTTGTTGTTGTTGTTGTTAATTGCCTTCATGGGAAATAGGTGTGTGTGTGTGTGTGTGTGTGTGTGCATATTAAACCCCGCCCACTAGTGGAATGAGGCCGAACAACTTTCTACTGGGGTTAAACCACTTGGAAAGCGTGCTGGAGTTGTGGGGCGGGATTTAATTAGCCAGCTAGGATGCTGATAGGGGCTTTTGGGGTTGTTGGGGAGAATTGCATGTTGCAAAGTTTGATAGACAGCTTAGGGGTTATATATTCTGGGCGCTCGCAGCACCTGCCCCTCTTTGCTGCGTGCACCGGATCTCCCCCCCGTCGCCCCCCTCGGTATAGGTGTGCTTTGACCTTGCTATGCCTGTCATGGGGTCGTCTGCTTTGTGGCAGGGGCCTGGTAGGAATTTTCCCAATTGGCAGATTGGCTGTGGCCATTGGGTTTTGCCTACTGCGTAGCAATTAGTCACAACTTGTAAGGTTGGCGGTTAGGCATTGGTTATTCAATTTGGTTGGTGGAGGGGCAGGGTTGGCCGTGCCTGCCCCTCCAATGCTGCTGCTGCGCGGGGAATTCCGTTAAAGGAATCCAGGGGCTCTCCATGCTTGTCCGTCCCTTGGTCATGGGTTAGGGCCACGCAAGAGCCCCTGGGAACATTAGGGGAGCGGGAGGGTCCTGGCCACCCCGACCCCAAATCCTCTCCTCAAAGTGTTTTCCCCTTTGCTGTCTTACACCAAGCGGTTGGAAGTCAGCCTGTCCCCTAGATGGGACTTATAGTCAAACCAATGCCTAAGCAACCACTCACATGTTGTAATTTAATAAAACAGTTGTGGCCAAAATTTATGCCATTACCCTTAACAAAATTTCTGTGTCCGGTGTGAATCACTTGGGGGTGGGCTTGAGGAACTCTACACGCAAATAGGTTTTCCATCTCCAGCTTAGCGTATCATAAGCTGGGCATGTTTGATAAGTGAATATTGATTATTTGTTAAACACTTCTATACTTCACACCTCCGTGTTTAAAACCCTATGTCACCAGTTTCCATCAGTTCTGTAAATGGCAGCATCACACCATCTGATGCAGCACACTGGGGGATATAATACCAAGAGGTAGTTTTTGTTGGCAAAATCAAAACACCTAAAGCCAGCTTGGCCATTTTAAGTGGGAAAAGAAGACGCAATGTAACTTACGGATTCTGTCTGAAGAACTTTCAGTTCTGGCAGGGGAACTGGATACACTGCTGCTACGATGAGATGATGGGTGGCTACCAGGCCTTCGGCCCTCTTCAAGGGATGGAGCAGGGGAAGGGCTGTCTGGAACTCGTTCCTGCATAACGCAAAATACAAACAAAGATCCATGTAAAGCAATCTTAATTTTCAGAACCTTCATGTCTTGTACCCATTAGAACTATCAAACACAGGCAAGCTTTCTTCCATAGCCATTTCACACTCACAGATCACAAACTGAACGCAATCTGAATAATGGGCATTTCGATCCTCACACCTCAAAGAAATCGACAAGTACTGGAGATGTAATCTGTCCATGGCTGGACCACTCTAGTTTAGCCTGTGTGAGGGTTACAACAAAGGCTCAAATCTAACAGCTCTTTGGGTATATGGCGTGGCAAAGTTAACTGAGCATGCCTCTAGAAAATGAAGAAGCACTCAGAATGACCTGACAGATCTCAATTTTAATTTTAAACTAAGGCCCTCATTTATACAAACCCAATGCATGCTACACATGCAAAAAACCAAGTGCAGAGTTTTGCATGGTCTTCATCACCTCATTGTCATACGACCAGAATCAGGCCAATGAGAAAAATTTAAGTATATTCTACTTGTTTGCTTTATTTTATTTTTTTTAAAAAAAACACTACAGGAAAATTGACCATGTTAGCATAGATTCTTATTTATTTTGTTTTTCACAGAGCCTTTTGGTCCAGGATCTCAACAACTAAGTTTAGGATTACAGTGCTGATGCTGGAAGAACCTAGGCAATTTTACTGTTTGGCTTGCTGTGTTCTGAAGGGCTTCATTAAAGTGAAATCCAGTGAGCATATAAGATTTGAATAGCGTAGCATAGAAAATTAATTTATTTTAAGAGTTTAATTTGTTTATCATATTTATGTACGCCTTTATAGAACAAATTATAATATGGAGACAGCAGAAGAAATGTATAGGGCAACACAACACAATTATGACTGAAACAAAGGAGATAATGAGTTTTATTATTGTCATATAATAAGATGAACCAAGAGGAAGTCTACGAGAGAGCGCTTTGTAAACTCAGCTTATCAGTTCATTTGTGAAACACCCTTTAACCTTAATAGAAATGCAAGTGAACTGAGCATAGGTAAGAGTCTAATTAATTTAATTCCTCAAGTCTCCTTTTCATACTCTTGCTCCATAATTCCTCCAATCAATAATATGCAATCTCTCTCAGTTTTCTGTCTTTATCAAAAGAGCAAAAACTGTCACTCTTGTGGAAAACTGTGAGGAAAAGGGTGGATTTAGGAAAATATTGACTTTACATTTTTAAAGAACTGGAATAAAATATATATAGTAAAAAGAAAAAAATATATAGTAAAAAGGAATAAAAATGTAGTAAATTAGTTTATCACACCTAACTTTTGCACACATATAACAAAGGGGCCTAGATACATGGACCTGGGGACCTGCATTGTGGAAAATCATGGGATCCATTAAATTCTATTTCCAGTGCTTCTGATTTCTTCCAGTCTTGTGCTATTTACATTAAAAAAAAAAAAATCCACGCAGACCAAATGGTGGGTAAAGTTTTGAAAAAATCTAAAGCACAATAACCTTTGACTGCTAAGCAATCCCTCTTTAAACCCTTCTGACGGATTCATCTGACTTGCTGAATTTGCCTTGGGTAGCGTTGCTACTAGATTATAACCAAGAGGTCTCCAATAAATGGCAGCTTCGATTATCAGTTTTTCCTCTGGCCCTGTAAGCCACCAGACCCCTGCCTGCTGTACGGGACAGAGTCCTGCTTGCTATTGCAAGTGGGAAAGGGTGCATCACAAGAGTTTGGCAAACCTTTCACTTCCAAGTGATCTTAAAGACAGACTGACTGTTAGTCTGAGGCTTACAAATTATGGGATACAGGACCATGCTTGTTTGGTGCCCATTCTGGGTAGGATGCATTTCCCTTGAAGGAAAAGTTGCATAGCTTGAAGGATACTTGTGATCCAAGACTGTTGTCATCATTATCACCACCACCAACAACAACAACATCACCTCCTTTATTTTTCACCACATTTGGGTATCAAAGCTGCTTACAAAAATTAAAACATGCAATAAAGGTAATTCCATAGTGAAACTGATCTGTGCTTACAGAAAGCCCTAACAGAGGGAGATAATTTGCACTGGCCAGCTCAAATTCACTCTGAGTGTTCTCTTGATTCTTCTGTTGTATCAAACATTTGCTGCCTTAAAAAATTCAGTGCCTTTTATGTTGCTATGTGCAGAAAGACAGAAAAAGGCACCGAAGTTAAAATGGGAGAGACTCCATCAGGCAAGGCCTTCTTCACCTGCCTCTAGTCTCTGCTTCTCAATTTGTATTGTATTATTTTATGTACTGTGGCTTGCCCTTGTTTTACTGATTATAGTTTAGAAATTATTTATTGTAACTGTTGAGTGGATTTCTGTTTAACTTTTCTATGTTGATATTATTATTTTATACTACTCTAATAATTGTTGAATGTTACTTTTTGATGTAGGTTGCTTATTTTAAAGTTTTGTTTTATTATCACATTTTTGTATTACATTAGATTGTTATAAGATGTACATTTTTTAGTAAACCACCTTGAGTATTGTAAGATAGTAAGATGGTATACAAATGAAAAAATGAAGAAGAAAAAAAGCACCAATATTTTTATTCCAAAAGTTGGATGTTTCCTATGCCTAATCTCATATATGATGTCAGGTCATAGATGGGGGCAGCAGATGTGCACCCAGGAATTTAACTTTAAACTAAAACACATGGATGCACACACAGAGGGGGGAGGGGATAAAAAGAAGAGGTGGAGACACAGGAACATACTCTGAAAGATCCCAGCCAAGAAGCTCATCTCCACACACATGTCCCCTGGTCACTACTTTATGGCTTTTGAGTCACCCCTGAGGCAAACCCAATCCCACCCACCCCCCAGGCTGACCTCCTCCAAAGGCAGCGACCGAGAGCAAACACAAACACACATGTTGTGCGCACCAAAATAACAAACTTTCCACAGCTGTTGGTGCTGCTGCAGCACACACAAAACAGATACAGCCAAGAGCATAGGTAGGCAAACTAAGGCCCGGGGGCCGGATGCGGCCCAATCTTCTCAATTCGGCCCGCAGACAGTCCAGGAATCAGCATGTTTTTCTATGAGTAGAATGTGTCCTTTTATTTAAAATGTATCTCTGAGTTATTTGAGGGGCACAGGAATTTGGTTTTTTTTCCCAAAATATAGTCCGGGCCCCCCACAAGTCTGAGGGACAGTGGATAGGCCCCCTGCTGAAAAAGTTTGCTGACCTCTGGCCAAGAGGGCACTGCTGTGTTCTGACTCCTTTTCCATACACTAGGTGTCCTTCACATTGCCAGTTCAAAAACATTCACTGAGGCTACAGACACTTTCCCTTTTTTTAAAGAGACATTAGGGTGTGCCTGGGCACACCCGGCATACCTCGTACCTATGCCTATGCCTCAGGTGTTGGAAAATGTGGGGGGATTCTCCCTGCCAGATCTAAGGATTTATTATGAAGCAGCTGCCTTTTGTTGGTTGAAAGATTGGTTTATGTTAGAAAATACAGATGTTCTAGACTTGGAAGGTTATGATAATGTATTTGGATGGCATGCTTATCTGTGGTATGACAAGATTAAGGCCCATAAAGGTTTTAAATCACACACTGTTAGAAAATCTTTGTTCCAGGTTTGGATGAGGTATAAAGATTTGTTAGAAAGAAAGACACCCAGATGGTTATCACCTTTAGAAGCCAAAGCCTATAAAAGAACGAATATGGAAGGGCATTGGCCAAAATATCATGAAATTTTGATACAAGAAGGAGAACACCTTAAATTGAAATCATATGAACATTTGAAAGGGAAAATATCTGATTGGTTACAATATTACCAGATTAATGAATTATTTAAGATACTGGTAGATAAGAAACTTGGTTTTCAGTTGGAAAAATCTAAGTTGGAGATGGAATTGTTAGAACCAAAGGTCAAAAATTTATCCAGAATAATGAATTGAAAAGGGTGTTGAAAAACACATTTAATAAAAAAAACCAGAAGCCTTTTTACTTGGTATTGTAAATCAGGAAATCCCAAAATGTGATAGGACTTTCTTTATGTATGCCACGACAGCAGCTATAATTTTGATAGCTAAAAACTGGAAGATAGAGGAGATACCAACGGTTGAAGAATGGCAGATGAAAATGATAGACTATATGGAGCTCGCTGAACTGACCGGGAAACTTCGTGACCAGAGGGACAACGCGGTGGAAGAAGATTGGAAGAAATTCAAAATATACTTAAAAGATCATTGTAAGATTAAAGATTAGACGTAAACTGAAAGAAATGTTAGGCTGTAGACTTAGAAGATAAGTTTGAGGTTTATAATTGTTTGAATAAATGATAAGGACATTAGATAAGAAGAGATGTTAAGGTTAATTAATAAAAAGATGATTTTAATAATGTAAAGAAATTACCAAAGATGATATACAAGGAACGCAGGAAGAGAGGACGTGAGGAAGTCAACCCACAATGATAAGAAAATTAGATAGTTGTATTAAGATTTAAGTGTTTATTTTGTATTATTGTTTGTTTGTTTGACTGTTTGTTTGTTTGTAGATGTGTATTTGGTTAAAACCAATATATATATATATATATTTTAAAGGTGTTGGAAAATGTGGGTGTGATTTGCCCAAAACAGTCTGGTGTACCAATCTCCAAGGTCTGGCAGGGCCAGATTCCAAAGATTCCCCAATATACTGCTCTACAGTATCCATGTCAAGAATAAATGTGAATAAAAGGACATTTGAGACAGTGTGCAAAATACTTTGGGAAGCATTGCAGAACGAAGGCAGTTACTGAACTCATAAGGATATTTTAAATTAATTCATAAGCTTCAGTAAAAAAAAAAAAAAAGAATAGAAGGTCACTTGCAAAATTATAGAACTCATGGCTTACAACAAACCATAACATATTGTTTCATTCAATTTTACAGTTCTATAATTGTATAATGATTTAATAACATAGAATGTCTTGTTAATGTTTGCTTAGCTTTGCTTTCTTTTATATTTAATAGTTTTAGAAAGGCTTCCTAAAGTCAACTCACACCAGACGAATCTATGTTGGCACCTGTAACAAAATCAATGGCTCTGGTCTCCCGCAGTCTACCATTAACTACTGGAGGAGAATAAAGGTAATATATTAAACAGTACATGTCAGCTATTAAAAGCCACTTGCCAATTTTTCTGCAAATTATTTCTTTACCAGGAAAGAATGTCTCTTACATTTTAGAAGAATCTTCTGACAATAAAGTCTCAAAAATCAACTCCTGAGCCTTGGGAAACAGTGACTCCCCAAACAAAATCAATACAGTCATTGGTGAGACTTGGGGTGGTGGTGATTGGTAGGGTAATTAGCAGTGTCCCCTGGGGGGGGGAGTATCTCCATTTTTCAATGAACAAGGCACTACGTAAGCATGCATCTCTGGTTCTTCAAGCATCATTATAATGGAGGGAAAGTATTGTAGGTGATTGGGCCAGGAGCCAGTACAGTGGTACCTCAGGTTACATACGCTTCAGGTTACATACTCCGCTAACCCAGAAATAACGCTTCAGGTTAAGAACTTTGCTTCAGGATAAGAACAGAAATCGTGCTCTGGTGGTGCAGCAGCAGTGGGAGGTCCCATTAGCTAAAGTGGTGCTTCAGGTTAAGAACAGTTTCAGGTTAAGAACGGACCTCCAGAATGAATTAAGTTCTTAACCCGAGATCAAACCTATCCATTCTCAAACAAATCAGCCCTGAGTACTCACTAGAAGGACAGATCCTGAAGTTGAGGCTCCAGTACTTTGGCCACCTCATGAGAAGAGAAGACTCCCTAGAAAAGACCCTGATGTTGGGAAAGATGGAGGGCACAAGGAGAAGGGGACGACAGAGGGATGAGATGGTGGGACAGTGTTCTCGAAGAGTCGGACACGACTGAACGACAACAACAACAAAAACCACTGTATTACACTCCTGGTCAAATCACCCACAGTATTTTCACTCCAATGTTGTGTTACATGATAATAGCATGAGCCACTGCACACGCACACCTGATTAAGGTTCCCACAAACAGTGCTGAAACTGACCTTAGTCTGATACAACTCTGATATACCGGTAGCTATGGTGTATAGCTCAGTAGTCAGGGAGAGGTAGTTGGAGCAGCCCATGACTAGGATTTGTTGGCCTGGATCCAACCAACTGTTTATGGTTACATAAACCATTGTGTTTTCCAGTTTCTTCTTCTTCTTGTTGAGTAACTGAGCTTCTGTGTCATATCAGAAAACGCATTTCAAGTTTGATGGTGCCTTGTACATCTCCATCCGACACGTCGTGCAGCCAAGCTGGTGCCAAACATATTGCACTGTGCCCAGGCTTGCACCCAGAGAGGTCACTTTGGTGCTACTAACACAGCAAAAACAATGCAAGAGGCAGGAGTTACGAGTTACCAGCCTGCAGCCACAACAGGCACTGTGATTCTTCAGTGGGTTGACCTCACCCCCAGAGGTATACTCCATTGTCCCTCAAGACAGACAGTTGCCAACAAACAAAGTAGCCAGAATGCTACCTTAAGTGGCACTTCACATATTGCCTATGCAAGTACCTAAGCAAGATCCTGTATTAACAATTACACACCTATGTCTGATGCATCCATTCCATTTTTAAGTAAACATATGCTAAACATAATGTGTGAAACAATCCTTCCAAAATAAAACAACGTCAGGCACAGGAGGAACTTGTATATTAAGTATATTACAAAAACAAACACACATCCCATTGTGTATTTTAACATTCTGTTGGAAGCCACCCAGAGTGGCTGGGGAAACCCAGGGTATAAATAAAATAATAATAATAATAATAATAATAATAATAATAATAATAATAATAATAATAATAATAATAATTATTATTATTATTATTATTATTATTATTATTATTATTATTATTATTTGCAGCAACTGGTTGGGATAAAAGTTTCTGTTGTGTAAAGGCAATGTATTTTCACTGAATATTCCTATGGAAAAAGCACTCTGTCCCACCCCCAAATTTACTGTATTTCAAAAATGCACAAGCCAGTCAAATAATCAATGTAGCTAGGCATTATTTATCTGTTCTATTACAATTTGATATGTCAACGTACATTTCATGGATGTAGAGTAGATTTTGATACTGCTTTACGGCTGTCTTCTTGACGTAACCACAAACATTGCCATCAGCCCTGAACTATAACGTTTATTCTAATGTGGCTTTATACCGTTTGCACACATTTCTGTTTGAGGAAAGCTGAGGCTGCTAACAAGCTTGGCTTTCTGAAGCCATGGACAGGTGATGAAAGGCATCTCCTGCCTAAAGCATTCTCAGGTCACAGCTGTCATACTCACTGCGATTTACTGTTGTCACAGTCTGTTGTCCCTGCTCGTTCCTGAGATCTTATTCTTCCAACTCACAGATCACAACATTCAATTACAAAAAGGGTATCTAATGCACATCTCATTTCAGAAGGGACACAGACATCAGGTGGCATGTAATATCAACCACTTGTATCCCGTTCACACAGAAACCTTATTGCCCTTCCTATTTTATTCTAAATGGAGGGGTTTTATTGCAACATTCGTTTCATTATTTTGAAAGAGTTAAAAACATACCAGCTTCTTATCTCTGGGAAATGAAGCACTGCTGAACAGTGGAATGGCATCTGAAGCTTTACAAGTTTAAGATAACAACACAGGCTCAGAAGAACTTGGTGAATTGTGGGGAAAGGTCAAGAACAGATCTAAGCTGGCAGGGCTCTCCATATCAACTTCCCTACTGAGACAAATTAGGGACTTGTCATTTTACGAATCTCATAATCTAGCATCTGACAGAAAGAGAGGGAGAGATACTTTGGGCAATTTCAGGTTTTTACGTGTTCCGTTTTAAGTTCAGGACAAGAGCAGAATAATTGCTTTAAACTGCCGTGCTGAGGATCACGCATCTGCTTCCCACCTGCTGCTGATGGCAAAACATTGGCCATAACCAATTCTATTACCGTATTTTCCGGCGTATAAGACGACTGGGCATATAAGACGACCCCCGACTTTTCCAGTTAAAATATAGAGTTTGAGATATACTCGGCCACAGATTCTCCACCTGGCGTATAAGACGACCCCCGACTTTTGAGAAGATTTTCCTGGATTCAAAAGTAGTCTTATACGCCAGAATATACAGTACATTCTGCACCTTCAAACAAATCCAAATTTTGACTGCCTTATGGCTGCAATACATGCATTCTCTCTAGCTATTCTTCAGTTCTAGAGTTCCCCTACATGCTTTCATGTTCGGGGTAAATTTGGATATTTCAAATCCAAATTAACTTTGAGAACAGGCTCAGGGTGAACAGAGAAAAACAGGATTTTATTTATTTATTTAGTTAGTTAGTTAGTTAGTTAGTTAGTTAGTTTAACTGGGTGAGTTACAATTAATATAATACCCCTTGCCCCTGGGAACAGCGATCTTAATTCCATTAATGAATTTATATGTCACAGCAGTGCATCTTTTCTTTAAAAAAAATGTTTAGGGGTACTCTCATTTTGAGTCAAGAAAATCACCATTTTATAGTTCAAATTGGAAAAAATACAGTAACTGGACAAAAGTACAAAGATTCACAAAATGTTTAGGGGTAGGCGTACTCCTGCGTACCCCCGGGACAAGTTAGTAGCATCTAGTAAGGGAGTAACTTTCAGGTCACATCTAAAGAAGACCTCCCCTGTGGTCACAATTCCCCTTACGGAGTAACTACTGTAACCCCATTAAATGCAGTCTTCCCCACTGCAGCCTTTAAAGATGCTCTAAATTCCTTCCTTCCCTAAGATCCCAGCTGGAGAGGAGACAAAGTAAGACTATCCAATCTGGGTAGTGGATTATAGTCATTTGCGTCAAGTTGAGAGGAGGCAAAGATATAGAGGAAACCATGCTAAAGAGCCTGAATGGCCTTGGCTACCAGCTTTCATACTATCTTGGCCTCATGGAGAAGGACAGGAAGAAAGTTTTACAAAAGGCTAAAAAGGAATAAAGAATAAAATAAAGAATAAAAAGCCCACTAACGATAGCAGTCCAAAGCCCACATTCTAGTTCAGGGAAGGTAGGGCTGGCCTGGGGTGCTACAGAACTCCTCAACGTAATAAAATCAGGTTGGCACTGCCTTCCAACCAGGAAGTGGTGCTATCCCTGGAAAAAGGCTGCCCTCTGGAAGCATGGGAGGGAACAATTTAATGAACATTGGCAACACTGTGTTTTGTATGTCAATTAAACGAATGTCTCCAGCTAGTTAGTAATGTCTCCAGCTAGTTAGTAATGTACGGAAGTGAGAGCTGGACAATCAAGAAGGCTGATCGCCGAAGAATTGATGCTTTTGAATTATGGTGCTGGAGGAGACTCTTGAGAGTCCCATGGACTGCAAGAAGATCAAACCTATCCATTCTTAAAGAAATCAGCCCTGAGTGCTCACTAGAAGGACAGATCCTGAAGTTGAGGCTCCAGTACTTTGGCCACCTCATGAGAAGAGAAGACTCCCTAGAAAAGACCCTGATGTTGGGAAAGATGGAAGGCACAAGGAGAAGGGGACGACAGAGGATGAAATGGTTGGACAGT